>NC_035442.2:166802015-167106792 GCF_002127325.2 Helianthus annuus
AAAAAAAAACCACTAAATCACCAAAAGCATAATAAAACATCAATATAAACTCATAGATTATGTAAAAGAAAACTGTTATCCCATTTGAATATTTTAAGAAACAAACCAAAGTTTTTTCGAATAAATGTTGAAATAGGTATAAAAGAACACACCTTTCCACCAAGATAAATAAATTTCATATCAACTTATCTCTTTCTTTTCGACTCTAACTCTCACAATAGTAGACAAAGGAGTTGATGTTGAGTGAAATGGTGAATTTATAGCAATGATAGGAGATTCCTTAATCGGTCAAATTTATTACATATTGATTGAAATTGGACCTTTGGAGTGCTTTTGCGGTTTATCCCAATAGGTTTCGTTTATTAATTGCATTTAAGAACCGAACTTATTATTGTATTATTATAATTAATTGTGATTATATTCTCATTTAATTATTTTTTTATTTTTTAATATTAATGTAGAAAGACCATTTCACCCCTTACTAACATCATTAAGTTGTTGTACCATAAGTATAAAAGATTGTAATTACTTAAATTTGGTTGGTATCCTTATGAAATGCTTTATAATATAGTATAGATAGATAGATATAGATATAGATAATTATTTTTTTATTTTTTAATATTAATGTAGAAAGACCATTTCACCTCTTACTAACATCATTAAGTTGTTGTACCATAAGTATAAAAGATTGTAATTACTTAAATTTGGTTGGTATCCTTATGAAATGCTTTATAATATAGTATAGATTAGGTTCTAGCATTAATGTACTGTACTATATGTTAATATGGTGTTTCATGCATTGCTTTGTTGCAAATTGTGTTGTTTTATTTGTAAATTATTATTATTATTTATAATAATCTAATTAATTTAGCCAAAATCTTGTTAATAATATATTAGAATATATATATATATATAGTTATTTTAATACTTTTATTATTTTAATATTATAATAATAATTCCTTTTTTTTACTGTTTAACTTTAATTTAATGATTTTTTAGTATCACGGGGTGGGATAAGCTTGGTGTCAACCGGTACTGGTATCGAAAATACCGGTACGGTCTTGTTTGGTATCGGTACAAATAGTAATTTTAATATTTTAATAATATATATAGTTTTTTATATATTTTTATTATTTTAATATTATAATAATGATTCTTTTCTTTACTTTTTAACTTTAATTTAATGATATTTTTATGATACTTATGATCTTTCGGTTTAAATTTTATCTTAATCTATTAAATTCTGATACTAATATCATGGATAAGTTCTTAATATTTGATATCATTTGGATCCCTTTACCTATTTTTTTTATTATATGTTTTCTTTGAAAATATATTGTTGTGTTTTTATTATGAATTATATTTAAGCTACTTTTAATATATTAGTTACTTCGAAATTTAAATTTATGGTTACCTTGTCAAAGATCATTTTATAGAATAATCATAAGTTTGGAATAATTATCTTTAAACCAATTATTAAAACAAATTAAGATCAAAGTTAACTTTAAACTAATCTACCTTTATCTATAATATATTATTTAGTATAATGTGTTATTGATGATATTAATTTTAATGATTATTGATATATAATTATTTTATTTTATTTTTTATCTTATCTCTTATTTATTTAATATAAATTAAATGCAATTAATAGGATTTTTATAGGATGATGCATTTAAAACAACCATAAATTTTGGTTTTAAAATAGAACATATAACTAAACTTTAGAATATATATCCTTTAACAAACTGACCCATCCAACCTAAAATTTATATATTATATATCAAATATTCACACTTTATTTAAAGTTAAAGAAAATTTCACACTTCCCACAATTCTTTCATTGTTACATAAGCCTTTACACTTTTAACCAAATTGTTTGTTTTAATTGAGCGAAGTAAATAATTTCCTACTTAATTATTTAGTCATAGTTGTTTTATAATTTCCTTATAATCTTGACAAAGTATATTTATTCAGTTACATTAATTATTTGAATTAAATAAATAACCTTATGTCATAATTTTTAAATAAATGACAAAACTCGTAATCAATACTCGTTTAAAACATAAAACCCCAGTGTTCCCAAATCAGTTATGGAAACCCTAGTCCTAGCGTGCTTTTGACACCAAACTTAGTTCGTAGATTAAACTTGCTGTTTAACCGTATTAGGGTAGCATTTGGGATTTTTCCTAACGCCTTCGCTCCTTATTTCTTGTGTGAAATATTCGCTCCCCAAGGTGAGTACATAGTTCCCTTTTTACCTCTTTTTGGGATGATACATATGATGAACTAAATTTTGCTTAAACGTTATACAATTCATTATTTTTTTATGGCTTATGTGATCACTATTTGCTTTGTATGAAACTTGTTGGTTTACTTCAACGTGTGCATTCATTAATTTCGGCCAAACCGTCCGGTAGTATATTATAGCGCTATAGGTGTGACGACCCATCTCCACTTCCATTTGGATTTGCTTATTTAACACATTTTGCTTATTTTGCTTTTTGGGAAGTGGAGGATGATAGAATCCGTTAAACATGTCAGCTTAGGTTTGAATGTGCCACCCGTGACCCATACTCGTTAAATGCAATATGCTTAGTGCTCTACTTGTGCCATATTGAATTGTAAATAAAATATTTTTATCACATGCTTTACCATAAAACCTATGTTACTCGTCGGCTTTTAGCTGACCTATGTTTTTTCTCACATATGTTTCAGGTGGTACCAATTGATGATGATTTACAAGCTTTCTATCACTTAGGATCATGGAACTTTTTGCCTTAGTTAAACTTTAAAACGATCGTTATGTCTTGTTTTGGACAAGTTGTTTGTTTGATTTGGTTGTTGAACATAAATTTGACTTAATATTATATTTGAACTTTAATTAGTGCCATGTGTCTTTAAGCATCCTATCATACGTGGCGCCCCAACGTTTCCGTCTTCGGTTGGGGTGTTACAAAATATGCCTTACACCCGTGTAGTATAAACTTGCGGGCTTCTACCATCGAGCATATCATGGGATTACAAGCCTTCTCCCCATAGATGATGACACGCCTTCCGCTCGGAGACGTTAGGTGTATCTCCTTGCGTAAGCATATCACCTTAGCATGGTAGCGGGATAGCTAATCCATTCCGACGACCACTTGAAATTCACCCATGGACATGGGTATTAAATCAATGGAGTATTCCTCGCCATCGATATTCAATTTGCATTCCCGACATACATCACAAACAATAAAACTTTTGTTATTACCTACTTCTACTTCCATTGGCATAGGTAATTTCGTTAATGTAAACAAGGGTTTTTAGTGAATCTATGTGAAACAGAAGACTTATTCGCACCCGTATCAAATAGAACACGTGCAAGGATCGAATTTACAGTAAATATACCTGTAACCACGTCGGGTTCCATTTTTGCTTCAGCAGCAGTGATTTGGAACGACCTTGCCTTAGCTTTTGGGGTTTCATCCCTAGAGTCGGCACTCTCTTTCTTTCCCATCAATTCCGGACATTCTGACTTTTTATGACCCGGTTGGTAACATTTATAGCACACCGTTACTTTGTCTGGGCAATTTGCAACCCCATGCCCTATCTTGCCACATGCCACGCAAGGTTTGTTCTTGAAGTAGCATTCACCCTTATGAGTGCGTCCACATGTTTTGCAACTCGGAGAACCTCCTTTTGCACTTCCTTTCTTCGAAGATTCAGCTACCTTTGGCTTCTTTGCGGGACTCGGATTTTCGTCCAAGGCCCTTCTCTCACCCCTTTCAACTTGCCTTTTTAGTTCAATCTCGCGTTCCCGCGCCGCATTGATTATGTCAGTGAGGCTTTCATAATGTGAGGGAGTCATGAACTCCCTATATTCAGCCCTAAGCAAGGTGTGATAATAATAGATTTTCTGTTCTTCAGTTTTGACCAAGTCATCACAAAACTTGAGCTTATCCATGAACATCCCCGTAATTTTATCAACGGTTTCACCCTTTTGCCTCAATTTCATGAATTCCTCCTTTATCTTATTTATCACTGCCTTGGGGCTACGATGTTTGAGGAATGGTGTTTTGAAATCTTCCCAAGTCATTGCCCTTATTGCTTCAACACCCCTTTCATTTCTGAGGTTGTCCCACCAATCCTTGGCTTGGCCTCTAAGTTGGCCAGTTCCATAAGCCACGAAATCACTTTCATCACAATGCGTTCGTTCGAAAACACCCTCAATATCGCTTATCCACCTTTGACAAGCAATTGGATCTACCTCTCCATTGAAGATCGGGGGTTTACACGCCATAAACTTGTTGTAAGAACACCCTTTCTTTTCTTTACCCTTGCCTCTATCATTGGTAAGGTCTTCTCTTAATTCACCAATCTTTTCCTCCATAGTCGAAAGTAAGGTGTTTTGCATCCTTTCCACAAATCTTGGTAGGCTAACTTCAATGGCCCTTCCGAATTCCTCGGCAATCTTCTCTTTCAACTCGTTGGTAGTGAGGGATAGGACATTGTCACTAGCACCTCCCGACATCTTTTTACTGAAATATTAAAATGATTCTATAACTAATTTTGTTCCATCACTCTCATGCCTTTACATGAGACTTCATACTCGTTATTTGGCCAAGTATATAACTTTGCCTTACCGTTTATACTAAGTGTACTTCCCGGGTTCAAGTATATTACTATACTCCTCCCATACACAATAAGTTATTATCCTTTTTAATCTTTTTAAATTGAATTTGCTTTAAATAAATTCTTACCGGATGTTGATCAAGCCTTGAACTGAACACAATTTTCCTTAACCTTAGCTCTGAATACCAACTTGTAACACTCTAATTTTAATTATACTAATTCTTACCAACTAGACACGAATTTTCATGATCAATTTAAAACAAAACATTAATATTAATGTTAACTTAGTACATACTAGTTTATCAACCTTCCAAAACAATAATAGGATACATAAGTATTTCTTCTATTACAAGGTTTCACTAATGATTAACTAAGACAAAAGTTGCAGAACTAATTCTCGAATGTGTTCGGTTCATGAGCCTTGAATTGATCATCATCCGCTCGCTTGACATACTTGAAGCTGGAAAATTAACCAATATTAGGGTGAGAATCCTTAGAAATTACGCATAATCGAAAGTACGCTTAAAACGGATTCAATCTATGAAAATAAACAAAGTTCAACAAAATTGGCTGGGCTCCACCGTAACTCACGGTGGACACCGTAAGTTACGGTGGCCACTGGGCAACTATGGCCTGCCGTAAATTAGTAAAGAACCACCGTAAGAGATCATCCTCTACCGTAAGTTACGGTAGCTACCGTAACTTACGGTAGCTTCTGCATATTTTCCTGTTTTGCTGTTTTGACCCGTTTATTCCAGTTTTTGCACTTTTAAGATATCAAAGCACAATACGGGACATTTCTTTGCAACAAGTGTGACCCGTTTTGGGTTCCTTGTTTCAACACCCACGCTCCCATTACCGGTTTGCGTGTTTAACACAAATTTTCCCATTACCCAACACCGGGTTTATGGTCTACGGATAAGGTACTCCCGTTACCCGGTTTGTACCCATCCTTGGTAATCCGTTTGGGTCGCCATCATGAAGTCTCTCATTCAAGCAACCAAACCATTACAACCTTATATTGTTCATAACTAACAAACATTAACAATGAAGACTAAATTAACAATATTGTCGAAGCGTTAGCCACGTACCTCAAAGCTTTCCCTTTAAACGAGCGTCCGCACCGGCTTGACTTCCCGACGCCTCGCTCGTGTTGCCTAAAACATACAAGCCAATTACCATTAGAACCTTTCGGCTCATGACTTAAGCTTGTTACTTTACCAACACTACAATTTGTGTCAATCAATGTCTTTTAGGCATTTTATCGAGCATCTTATGTGCATGATTTCTCACAATTCATAGTTAAGTTTAACATTTGTCATTTAGCCATGATAAACATCAATTTAGGCAATTTCACATAATTTTCACATCAATAAATTCTGAACCTATTTCATAGAACTTGAATTACACTAGGATAACATCATAATCCTAATGTTCCATACTTTTCTACAAAATTCTCATATCACCTCTAATGGTGATTATGAACTTTACAAGAATTAGGCCAAATTTCAACAAGTAATCGACTAGGGTTCATCCCTATACACTATTTCAATCAAAACAACTATCATGCATGCTCAGATTCGAATCTCATGAATTTATCTAAAATTTAAGATAGAACCAAATCATGAAATTTCGCATACCTTACGATCCCTTAGCCAAGGTGATCACAAATCTATATTCAGATTTTAATTTGGACTTGATATGAACCTTCAATTGGTGAATTTTGTGTATGTTAGGGTTTGATGGAGAAACCACCTGGTCGCCCTAAGCTCTGGTCGATTAAACACACACTTAGGTGTGTGTTCGGTGTGTTGTTTTACTAATAATAACTCAAGTTCCAGATTTGACAAGTTTGGTCCCTCAATTATACATAAGCTATAGAAAGGGCATTTAATCATACTTGTCATATTATGTTAAGATACCTACTAACTAGGTTATCTTTCCTAGTCTTTTATCTTAACTTATTACTGATATTTAGTTTAAAACGTAGCATTAATATTTTCGGGGTGTTACAAAAAAGCCCTTAAAAATGATTTTCTTCATAGACTAAGGGCCATAATTGTCATTTAATTTAACCATATGGCTAAATATGCAAGTATAAATAGTTAATTCACTTTGTACATTGTCTTTACCTTCTTTTATATGGGAAATACTCTCTTAGTTTTTGTTTTCTAAGCGATGCGGGACAAAAAATGAAGGATGTAAACCTTATCGAGCCAACTCACGAGCTCACGAGCCGAGCCAGACCAAGCTCGAGCTCGGCTCATTTATGTCACACCCCGGTATTTCCACATATTACCGGTGGGCCCGGCGGGGAGTATCGTGATGTAGTTGATATCATCATTGTCAATACACACAATATTATAGCACAGCGGAAGGCTTGGTGAATAAACTATTACAAACCATATTGTCTGAGTGTTCGAGTTCATAAATATACAGACTGGAATGTAATAAGACCCACAGGCGGATCATAAATGTACAAAGAAACAAAAACAACAGACTTCGGGTATCTTATGGATTTGCAAGATCCTCTATGACACCTTATAGCTCCAGCCTATTTCGAGAAGTACCTGTCAATTAGCCTTTAAGAAAATACGCCAGTTTACACCGGTAAATACAATTTAATTGACTCATTTTCAAAACATTTATGAAAATTGATTTGAGTGCACAAGGCACAAACTATTTATAACTTGGGACAATCTTTAATAAAATCTTGTATACAATTTTACATGTTTGTCACACATATGGGGCCGGTTTGGAAGTCGGTCATGATTAACTGACTCACCACTTATAAAACCCACAGAGGAGTTATCCCCAACTTGTGGGTAAATTAATATTTAGCATTTACATCTGTCAGGTGCATGTCTGCACCCCGTGCATAGGTCGTGGCCATTAATAACTTAACTGAGCCGAGGATATCCAGGACACGGTTGTTAACCCCCAATGTTTATGTTATAAAACAATACAGATTAAAACGGGTTATGAAGATTTATTACATCACAATCCGATTAAATAATCTCATACCCGACCAAGCGGTATTATTATAATACCGTATCCCAAGCCTGTATAAGGGAAATAAGTTAAAAGTATTTACCTAATACTAGCAGTAAAAATCTTAAAGCTTTTGAAGGCACCTTCTACCGGAAGCTATTTAATATGTATAGTTTATTAACCTATTAGGATGCTAACGTGTCTTTAATTAAGTCAAGGACTTAGACCGGCTAGCTAGAAGGAAACCTTACGGTTCTGAACGCTAGATTAAGCGAAGACCGAGATAGAATGTGGTTTAGACCCGACAAGCTTGGATACTTGTATAATACGGGTAAACTAAACACATTCTGGAAAATGAGAATTTAATGATAAGGTTAAGCCCGTTTCGGCTATTTTACGTAAACTAGTCACGTAAACCGATCCGAACGCATAAATGCGTAACGGGTAACCAAATAAATTATATACAGGTCTTAATCATTATTATGCTCAAAATATGTTAATATATCAGTAATATATTAACATATATGCCCAAAAAGTAATTTAAACCAAAATAAGTCCCATAAGGGTATTTTGGTAATTTTAATGCCCATAAAAGAGTTTAAATACTAAACTGAGTTCTAGGTCTGATTTAATCAGTAAAAACATGCATTTTTATAAGTTATATCAGTAGGGTATTTTATATATGTGAAATATATCTTGTATAACCAAACTATGCACCGTAGGGGCATTTTGGTAAGTTCACACAAGCTTTAAAGGTCAAAATAGACTTCTGAGTTTAAAAACTTTGGCTTACTGTATAATTATATAAATTAGCTTAAAACATCAGTGGGTAATAAGTTTTATATGCCAAAAATAGTTTTGACCCATATTAGGTGCTAAAAACGCTTAAAAGTCGATTTAAAGAGATATTAGGGTTAAAATAGGAAATCTAAGTTTTTGATCAGTTTATAAGGTTCAAAATATTCTATTTATCATATATAATTAGTAGCAAAAAGTTTGGCATTTAAATGTTATGTAAAACTCATTTTATGCAAGAAAAGGGTAAAACCGACAATTACCGAAATCAAGCTATAATCCTATGTTATGCTCAGCCTAAAAACAAATAAAAATCTTCAAAAATCCCAAAATATTATTTTACATCAGTAGGTAAAAAGTTTGGTGTCAAAATCAGGTTTAGATAGACTTTATGCTAATTACGCCTTTTAAATAATAAGAAGTTCCTTAATTACGCTATTGAGCATAACTCCTATTCTAGACCTCAAATTGATGTCAAATTTTCGGGACATGTCTAAATATCAGCAGCAAAGGTGTTAGTCCATTCACATTGCTAAAAATCTCAGTTGTATGTCAAAAGGGCGTTTATGGCATCATTAAGCATAATTACGATCAAGTGCATATAATTCAAACCACTAGGCACCATGCAATATAACTCCAGAGGGTTATACTACTAAGTAATGTGGTCCTAATGGAAGCTTAAAACATGGAAGAATCAAGCTTGAACGGGTCAGAACTGAAAGTCAAAGCAAAAGTCAAGCTTTTGCGACTTTCGGTTATAAACTGACCTTAGACTACTAATTGCCGGGTTAGGACAGATAAAACATGTTTTAATATCAATTACCGTGTCATTAGAATGTTAACATATATTTTAGAACTTCTGTTTTATTAATTTTGATCATTTGTAAACATTCTGCCCAGTTTGACTTTTTGTCAAACTACTTTGACCCGACAATTAACTGGTCAAAAGATAATTAGGAGGTGCCCTTTTAAGGGTTAACCACCTACACTATGATGGTTCCATAAACACTTTCAATTTGATCAGTGGCTGGACCATATAAGATTAAAACGAAAGTCAAACCTAAATTACAACAAGTTTGACTTCTAGATAATTAAGCTACTCAAAAGGACTAAACAGGTAATTAGGAGCTTACTAAAGGTCCAAGCTGTCTTTTCTAGACTTCTAAGTCTTCTCCATGTCCTTGCAAGCTCCAGAGATAAGTGCTTGAAAGTTGTTTGCAAGAAGTGCTTATGAACACAAGTCTAGTGTCCCTTATATACTAAACCCCAAATGCTTGGATCAAGAGCAGCTGTTATGAGAGGCCCTAGGATCACCCCAGGTGTCCTAGTGGTTTATAAAAACCGTTCAATAGTCCCTTGTTTCGAATTTCATGAGTTGGAGTCGGTTAACAGCTTGAACATACATCTGTCCAATTTTTCTGCCCAGCGACGAGCTTACGGACCGTAAGGGAAAGCTCTTGCGGTCCGTATCCATTACTTACGGACCGTAAGTCCAAGTGGTTGCGGTCCATAACCGAACCTGGACTGCAACGCCCAGTTATCTCTTTGCGGACCGTAAGCCTAGGGCTATACGGTCTGTAACCGATGACCAGAGGACAAAAATTTTTAAAACTTTCATATACTTGACCATGCATTTTCCATGACCGAATCTTGAACAATAATTTCTTATATCAGTCCAAAGGGTCAGTTCTGAATGCTTAGATAACTATGCCATGCAATGTGTTTCCTTGGAGTTAAAGAAGTTGTCCAAACATGAAGATTCGTCGATATTGCACATGAAATCCAAAATCTTGAATTGTTGTATGAACTATCACTAGTTAGCTGAAGTTCATGGATTTCCTAATAGTCATTCATTAAGGTGTATTATACAATTTATAAATCTTTTGGGAAATGTTTAAAAAGTCACTCAGAGGTAAACTTAACATGTTGACACGTATAATTCCCGTAGCTTTCTTATCTTTAGTATATATACACGAACGACTTCTTATATTCAATAATTCTTTCGATTAAAAATATATCATCCACGAAGTGTCAATCAGAGGCTCAGGTTTGGCATGTTGACATCTGAAGTTCATGGATTTCCTAATAGTCATTCATTAAGGTGTATTATACAATTTATAAATCTTTTGGGAAATGTTTAAAAAGTCACTCAGAGGTAAACTTAACATGTTGACACGTATAATTCCCGTAGCTTTCTTATCTTTAGTATATATACACGAACGACTTCTTATATTCAATAATTCTTTCGATTAAAAATATATCATCCACGAAGTGTCAATCAGAGGCTCAGGTTTGGCATGTTGACATTTGTAACACCTCGAAATTTTGCGTCCAATAAATAAACGACACGTGTCACTTGCGACAAAAGTATTGTAAACCCGGATCTAATTAAAAGATGTGTGGTAGGATTTTTTTTGACATGTCGACATGTTAATTTATACCTCTGAACGACTTCTTCATTATAAATCCCAAGACCCTAACATGATTAATAAACATCTAATATACCTTAATCCGGTGATTTCCAATAATGATGGATGCCAAATTTGCAAGAATGGATCCTATGAAAATAATGCACGTTAAATCTCCATTCATGAATCCTATCATTGTTCAATTCAATTACATTGCATAATGGAGTAGACAACTGTTCAAGCATGGGTTAAAGGCATGGTACTAATAATTCATGGCCAGAAATCATGCATTGCAAGTTGACTATTCAATGCATGAAAGGTTAATTTTTTTTTTTGCTTCTGACGAGGGCTTACGGACCGCAAGGGTCCTGCCTTACGGACCGTAAGGTGCGAAAGGTTAAAACATTTTCTCTGTCAAAGGCTTACGGACCGCAAGAGCCCTGCCTTACGGTCCGTAAGGGGTGCCCAGCGACAGTAAGTTGGCTGTTGGCTGTTACAACGGTTAAACCGACCTTGTAAGATATTTTCAGGGACATGGGCGACTCCTAACACTTCCTAGGCACTAGGATACACTTGTAAATGATCTGGATCACCCCATAGACTTAGTTGTCACCATCTTGGAGGATGTTGAACACTATAAAAGGCCATTCATGTTGTAACAATTGTTCACACCTTCATTCAACATTTCTGCTCATTTCTGGAACTCAAGCATTCTCTCTAGGCTTCACAAGTCGTGCATAGGACTCTTGTAAGTATACTCCACCCTTTCTTGGTTAAGTTTTGCTTAGATATAGCCTAAAAGTCAATCCGTCGTAATTAACGATTGACTTAACGATAAATCACGAATGGTGGGGTGGTTTGTCGAATCAAAGGTAGTTATATGTTGGTAATCATGTGAGCATTAAACCCCTAAAAGGGCACCCTCTGATTCCCACTCTAACTAGTCCGAATGTCGAGTCAAACTTGCTTAGAAAAAGTCAACAGAATGCTAATTTGCGATTTTATGCATAATCAGTAATGTAGATAGCGTGTAACCTGTTTTAACACTCATACAACATGATAATAAGTATATTAACTAGTCTAAGCTTGTTTGATCCGGCCGTTTACTGTTTTGACCCGGTTCGGAATCGAAAGTCGCAAAACTTTGACTTTTGCTTTGACTTCAGTTCTGACCCGATTTGGTATGTTATAGATATGCCTTAGGACTCTCTTAGGACCAGGTTACATGATGGTACAACCCTCTGTGACCGGTTCGTTGTTTGTCCGAGCCTTTTACACATTTCCGTTAAACGCCTAAAAGTTGACCATAACGCCCTTTTTACTTTAAAACGAGAATTTTGGATATGTGAAAGGACAATAACCTTAGTTACTGACATCTAAGCATGTCCCTAAAATTTCACGTCAATCCGAGGTCTAGAATAGGAGTTATGCTAAATAGCGCAATTACGAAAACTTTAGTAATTAAACGGCGCAATTAGCATAAGGCCTATCTAAGCCCAAATTTCGACACCAAACCTTTTACACACTGATGTAAAATAATATTTTGGGATTTTTAAAGATTTTTAATTATTTTTAACCTGCTCATAACCTGCGGTTATGGCATTGATTCGGTAAATACCGAATATACCCTTTTCGGACATAACTTGAGTTCTACATGGTATTTTGATCCGATTCCAGTTGCTACTGATTTTAAATAATAAATAAAGTATTTTGAACTTTATAAACTGTACGGAAAACTCAGATTTCCTGTAGAACTCGGAAACCTCTTTTATAATATTTAAAAAGACCGAAATACCCCTACGGGGCGTATATTGGATTTAAACTCGTTACGGGCATTATGGAAGGTATCCTACTGATACCACAACCTCTTTAGAGCATATTAACTTAGGAAACCTGTGTAGGACTCTTACGGTTACCCGTTACGCCTTTTGCGCGCACGGTTCGGTTTATGAAACTAGTTTACATAAACTAGCCGAAACGGGTCAAACCTTATCGTTTTTACTTCAAAATCTAGAGTGTGGTTATATTACCCATATAAGACAAGTCTTCAAACTTGTTGGATCCAAACCACATTCCATTCCCGGTTTTCGCCTTTCACGCGATTAAACCGTAATTGTCCTTTGAAACTGACCGGTCTAAGCTAAGGCCAAATTAAAGACCCGTTAGGATTCTAATAGGATGTTATAAACCTTCTTTCCAGAATAGGAGACCAGTAAAAGATACTTGCATTTGTTTGATTGAGGTTATTACTTGCTCAGGTAAATACTTTTAACTTATTTTCCGTTATACAGGCTTGGGTTACGGTATTTGAAATACCGCTTGGTCGGGCAATTGACCCCAACTCATTAGTAGTTGGGTATTATCAATGTGACCCGTTTAAAAATTGGTTTTGTTGGCTTTACGCCTTTGGGAGCTTAATGACCATGTCCCGGATATCCCTGGCGTCATTTTACGAAATGGCCACGACCTCGACACGCGGGTGTAGGCGTACACCCGACACTGTGTCTAAAATTATAAAGGTATAACCGTTGGTTTTCCCGCCACGACTTTATGCTTTGTGGCGTGTCTATTAACCTTAAACCCGGCACGACCCGGGCGACTGAACGCATAGTAACATGTAATTCCTTTACAAGATTTAATTGATAAATTATCCCAAGTTATAAAGAGTTTGTGCCTTGTGCATTCAAATCAATTTTTATTAAACATTTTACAAAAGTGTCGGTTGAATGTATTTACCAGTGTAAACTGACGTATTTTCCCCAAAAGATTAAATGCAGGATCTACACGAACTAGGCTGGCCACTCCTTAAGCACCGTTAGAGTCTCGCAAGCTTGGGATGCCATATCTGTTGAACAATATTTATATTTTTATTTTGATCCCCTGTTGATTTATTTCGACTATTCGTGATACTTGAATATTACAATCGATGGTTGAAATGTAATCTATCCTTATGCTTCCGCTGTGCATTTATATATTGTGGTTTGACTATATTGTTGCCAACTACGTCACGGTAATCCCCCACCGGGCCCACCGTTGAAACACGTGGAAATCGGGGTGTGACAACATTTTAAGTCCTTCACTAATTTTCCACATGTCTAAAGTTTCAGGACACGTGTCTATACATAATTGGCTATGTTTATACGTGGTGTTACAATTTACAAACCGAGCCGAGCAGAGCTGGCTCGTTAACAACCGAGCCAATTTCGAGCCGAGCTTTCTTCGGGCTTTTTTCGAGCGAGTTGCGAGCCACGAGTTTTTTGAACACCCCAACCCTCCAGTGGGCTTTGCCATTTTTATTTATCAATTCAATTATCCAGCTAGATGGTGTTAGTTGGGCCGTCCATATCAAGTCCTATTCGACTTTTTAGGTTTGTATGTTTTTATGATTTTTTCACATTATTATTTTTAGAGTGAATTTTAAGTTTTGTCCTTCTATATACACAATTTCAAACGGTGTCATTTATCTTTAAAAGTGATGAGTTTTGTACTTAATGTTTTAAAATCATGCACATTATTTCCTTTAGCCCTAACTCGGTTATTTTTAACTGTTAAGTTAAGGACAAACTAGTCTTTTTACTTTTTTATTCAGAAAACCGTTTTAATTTTAATAACTAAAACAAACTAGAATCTTATTATATATATATATATAGGGAGCCGCTAGAATGAAAACCACCCCGAGTTGTAAGAACCGCGGCCGAGGGGGTAGTTTTTTACACCACAAGTTTGGTGAAAAAAAAAAAGAAAAAAGAAAAAAAAAATTAAAAACACCAAACTTGTGGTGTAAAAAACTACCCCCTCGGCCGCGACGTTTAAATTTTTTTTTACGGCTGTGTTTATAATACACACATCTAGTTGTAAAAAAAATCATGGTGAACGCCCACCCGTGGGGTGTAGTTCTCGTGGTTCTTACAACTCGAGGTGGTTCTCATTCTAGCAGCCCCCTATATATATATATATATATATATATATATATATATATATATATATATATATATAGGGAGCCCCTAAAATAGAAACCATCTCCAGTTGTAAGAACCGCGGGCCCTTTCAACCAATCATATTATACCAACTAAAAGGGTGTTTTGGTCTTTTACCCCAAATGTCTAATCTCTCACTCTCTCTCTTCATTAATGCCACCAGAAAATGTCATCCATCCATCTTTTATACCGTCTCTTTCTTCTCTCTTCACTTATCCCTTCAAATGTCTACAACTATCATATTCTCCCTCTCATTTACTACCCAAATAGCCCCCTTTCTCTATTATGTCCGATCACGGCAACCAGGGGACCAGCAACCGGTGCCGGCCATATACCGGCCACTGTTGTGGCCTCATTTTCCAGCGACAATCACACACCCGACCCCCCCCATCTCATGTCTCTGGTACACACACCACACCCACACCCTGGTTTCTTCCGGCAACGAGACGAAGAGAGAGAGATCGAGGGTCGAGACGGAAGACCAGAGAGAGAGAGAGACGCATGGGAGAGGAAATGGTGGACCGTCGATGGCGCCGCCGTGTGCCGAGAGTGGTGGTGGCCGGAGACTCGTCGACAAAGGAACGACCAGTTAACCGGCGCCACTCCAGTCGCCGGAGCCGGAGAAGAGAGGCGAGAGGAGAGCAAAGGTAGTTGTTTGGTTGTGTGTTTGGAGTATAGATCGAGAGGGGATGTACGTTTTGTGTGTGTGTGTCTTGTTTTTGAGGAGATGAAGGTCTGCAGAGAAGAAAGAATTAGGAAGGAGAAGAAAGGTGTAAGCGGTGACCACCGGCGACTGCCGATTAGCATCAAGTTTTCAAGTTGTTCTTATACCCAGTGTCTAGTCGCAATTCAGGTATGTAAGTTTGGATTGTTATATGTTCTGAGCATATTTTACATGAATTGATTCTTGAATGAATTGAAGCATATAGCTTATGAGAAAATGGGTGTTGAAGGTGATTAGTGGAAATGGATTTGAACACAGAGAAGATGCAATAGATATATTGAGATAGGTTGGTTTGGGTCTAAACGATGTTCAAATCGGTGTTTATTTTGAATTCATGTAATTTTTTGGAGGTTTTGAGTGAATGAAATTGTTAAATGTATCATTGATGTTTAACTAGGTACTCATGGCCAAGTGTTTGTTTGATTGTGAAATGAATATGCACACTTGTTGGTCGATTTGTTGATTTGTCAAAATGGGGTTTTTGTATGTAGCATGACTGTAGAGGTTTAATTGGTAATGGGTTGTGTAAAGTGTTAAAAAAAAAACAGCTCCATCCCTTGTTACAGCTGAGTATGTATAAATATGACCCGTAATTTTTTTAACGTAAAACTGTATCGCTGACCCGTAAATTTTTTAAGGTAAAACATAAAAAAGTATAACGTAAAACGTAAAACGTAAAGCGTAAACTTTTTAACGTAAAACGTAAACTCTTTAACGTAGAACGTAAATTTTTTAACGTAGAACGTAAACTTTTTAAGGTAAAACGTAAACTTTTTAATGTAAAAACGTAAAGTTTTTAACGTAAAACGTAATTTTTTTAACGTAAAACGTAAAAAGTTTGACGTAAAACGTAAATCTAAACTTTTTAACGTAAAACGTAAACTTTTTAACGTAAAACGTAAACTTTTTAACGTAAAACGTAACCTTTTTAACGTAAAACGTAAAACTTTTTTTTATGAAAATCGTAAAACGTAAAAACGGCGCGTAAAAAAACGGGGCGTTAAAAAACGACGCGTGAAAGAGCCGGGCGTAAAAACGGCACGTTAAAAAGCGACGCGTGAAAAAGCCGAACGTAAAAATTTTAACGTAAAACGTAAAAGAAATTCCGTAAAACGTAAAAATTATAATGTAAAACGTAAAAAGTTTAAAAAGTTCAACGTAAAACGTAAACTTTTTAACGTAAAACGTAAACTTTTATGTAAAACGTAAAACTTTTTCTACGTAAATTGTAAAACGTGAAAAACCGTGTGATAAAACGGCGTCGGCGCAAGGGGCGTGAATACGGGGTATAAACCCGCCGCGAAAAAAACGGGACGTAAAAAACGCCGCGTTAAAACGGGTCGTAAAAAACGGCGCTTTAAAAAAACGGCGCTTGAAAAAGCCGAGCGTAAAAAACGACGTGCAAAAACGACGCGTTAAAAAACGATGCGTGAAAAAGCCGGGCATAAAAACGGCGCGCAAAAAAAATCGTTTCGTTAAAAAAATTTGAATTTAAAAATGAGTTTAATAAAAAAATTCTGTTTACAAAACAAAAAGTAATATAAAAAAACAAAAAAGTAATAAAAAATAATAAAGACTAAAAGACAAAAAAAAAGTATTTTACTAGACTACCCTTTTCAATTAAAAAATTAAAGACATAATAAGACAAAATGTATTTAATATTAATTTTAGTTACTTTTAGTTTCATCCATCCATCCATCTTGTTGATCTAGTGGCTAGAAAGTGGTTCTCTCGGTTCTTACAACTGGAGGTGGTTTTCATTTTAGCGGCCCCCTATATATAAATATATATATATATATATATATAATGACACTCTCTCTTTAAAACACACTCTCTCCAGCACCACTACTTGGCACCACCCCAACACAACCCCCATACCACCACCATAGCACCCACCCCCCCCCCACAACACCACCCCCATAACAGCATCGCACCGCCTTTAACCACCCACACACCTCAAATATGTTTTTGCTAAACGAGATCGAGGTCGACCAATAGCTCAGTCGCATCTCAGGCCACGACGGCCAACAGTTACGGTGGTGGTGATGGTTTCACGGCGACCTTGTGTTGCTAAAGTGGTGGTGATGGCCCCAACAGTTACGGCGACCAACGGATGGCTTTGATTTCGTTGTTGATACTTTGGAAGGAGCTGTTTTCGAGTTTAATTGAAATTACATACAATCTGCTGAACGTTGTCATACCATCATGACCGTCGTAAATCAAACAAGAGGCCCATAAGAATTAATTACTTATAGATGTTGACTCATGACGCTAAATTTGCTATAAGAGGTCCAGTAAGATGTAAGCTGTTCCATGGTGAAATTGTTAGGGGTTGTGTTTTTTCTTTTAACTAGTTATTTTCCGTCCGCGCGTTGCGGCGGGACCCAATGACTACAAAAGGCGTGTCAGCAACGGTAAACAGATACCGAATATCAAAACATAAATAAAATGACGTGGTAAAGATAGTCACTCCGTCATAAAAAAGCGATTTTAAATAACCTAATATATAATAATAGGACCCACACGTCCTATACGTTGGAAATTCGGTTGTTTTCAGTTCAGTTATTACGGTGTTAACACGTTAAAATATGGATGAGCTCGGTACCGGTAACGGCAGAGAAAGTACCAATCCGGAAAATCATCAAAATTAGGTACCGGCACCGAAAATGCTCGGTACAATACGGTATGGTATTTGAAGGTAAAAATCAATAAATACAGGTATGGTGCTAGACCGGTGTCGAACCGAAAATAACGATTCTGAAAACGCCAAAAGGTGGGTACCAAATTGGTACCGAAAATGATTTGGCATAGTAAATTTGGTACCGATACGATACCGGTTCGTTTACAGGATTTGATACAATTTGCTCATCAATATTCTAAATATCCATGTTAATTTTACATGCTACAATTCATTCATTACAGAAAAAGACAAAAAAATAAGCAAAATAAGTTGTTGTGTATATAAAACCTCATTCAAACGAAATACAGTTTATTTACTGTGTGTATGAAGAGTAATCTAAACGATGCAATTACTTGCATTGCTGCGTTGCTACAGGATTTGATGAGCTCGGTACCAACCGGTACCGAAAATACCGTTACCGAAATCCCCAAAAGTGGGTACCGGTACCGAATATACCTAGTATGGTACGGTTCGGTACCGGTCGGTACTGGTACGGCACCAGTATTTGAGGGTAAAAACCGGTGAATACCTGTGCAGAACCGGTACCGAAAATACACCGGTTTGGTAAATTTGAGACCGGTACCTATACCCGATACCATTTCCTCATCTCTTAATGATGTTACTATTCATTCCATTCTAATTTTAAATAATTCTAAATCTAAATTCTAATTCTAATATTAATTTAATAGTAAATGACTGTTCATTCGGTTTCCATTTTATCATATATAGATTTTGATTTGGGATTTAATTTAAATTTTGAGTGTTCTTATGCTAATATAGCGATTTAGATGGAGGATTTGATATAGATTTTGATAGAGGAATTATATATATCTATGGTTCCCATTAAGCCTAACTACCTTTCAAATGAATCTCTACCATTGGATCTTGCTAAAATCAAATCCTGACCTTCTAAACTCACAATAATAACTGACATGGTAGCAGTTGACTGCAGTTTCTTCCGGTTCCCCCTCTGGCAGTTACCTCCTCCACTTTTTTTTGCCCATCATCTCCACAACTTAACCTCCTACAAAACTAGGGTAGTGCTCACAATTTCAGTTCGCCTGTTGGTTGTCTCAGGTCTCCTCCTCACCCATAAAACTGTCACCCCACCTCCACAAACCAACATGCAAAAGTGGAGAGATTAGAGGTCATCTTCTCCTTCACACGCCGTATGCATCTCACCCGTCGTCGTCGGTACAATCAACGTCGTTCTAAAAGTTCAAGACGTGATTTCAAAAGCAGATGATGGTCCCTCAGTCTTCATCTACCTCTCCCTTTTGTCTGAATCCCTCTCATCTGAATCAATCGAAGGAAGTGTTGAAGGTAAATATTTCTGTTCTAATCGTTCCCGCCCTAAATCGAATTTGCCCTAATTATGCCCAAATCTTTTCTATTAATTTGCTCAATACACATTCATGGATGTTTAGATTTCCATATCTGTCTTTCTGCCAAAGTCAAGTTTTTGAAAGTGTAAATGTATACTCATTATTTTGAACTTTATATCTTTTGGTGTTATTTAATCGTTCAATCCACTAACTGTAATAAGCTTTTTGGTTAGGATGATGAAGAACAATAAGTGGGCACTACAAGAACAGGCGCTTTTTGAAATGCTACAGGCTCTAAGAGAAGCCGAGATGCTGAACTTCATAATTTGTCTGACATAGATAATTCCTCAAGTTTAGGCGGTCGGTATTCTCTTAATTATTAGTGTTTACATTTAGCAATTTGTTAATTTGTATACAGTAGGCAGTCTTTGTTCAATTTAGGCACTCAGAAGTTTGATGAATAAAGTTTCGGGTAATTTAAAAAATTCCGAATGATTAGGTTACAGGTCACAACTGACCTGTATTTTCGTTGTTCTTTTTTATTATGTTACTTAACAATGGTATTAAATAATCTTCATAACGTCTTAGCAGTTCGGTGATTCCTCAATTCAGGTTTAAATTTTGCTGAAATTTTGATTTCCGTCAACGCAGATTTACTATTTGTTATACTTTAGGTGTCAATGCATTCAGGTTTTCATTTTTAGTGACTGACCAGCGATTAAAACATCTGAAGCTTGCTATTCGACACAAGTTGTGTGTTAATCAAGGGTTTCTACAAGTTCCGATGTCGAACATAGCTTCTGTGATTTGATCTTATTGTTTTGTTGTTAACAATGGAAACCTCACTTATATGAAGTTAGACAGGAGTTGAAGCGTGGACCATCTATCAAATAAGCTATTTATCAGGTAAACATCCATATATGTGATTTTGTTTATTGTAAATTCAATATATCCTTTAACAATGAAACTGATTTTTTTGTTATGATTTTTATATCAACATCATGAATGGAGCAAAGGCTAGCATGTGCCATTGAATAAAGCTTTGAATCTTCTGGTGGATTTATCAAGTCGGTCGCTTGTGACATCAATTTGAAGAATCACCCTTTGGGAAGCCATGTGCAATTCACAGGTCTTATCTCATCTCATCTCATCTTACCTTTGTATATGTATTGATTTACTTTGATCATGGATATTTGAATTTGAATTTAGGTTAATATTTATTTTCAGTTTTTTCATCCATGTGATTCTCAATGTTTCAGAATGACCCATTAGAGGCTAAAAAAATGTTTTGTGGGCTTCTGGTGCAATGAGATCTCGTGGAGCTAGGGTTACTGATAACACAATTATCATAGTGGTTGTAGATGACGTGATACGTCCTCAAACAACTAAGGCCATGCCAAATCAGCCCAAGTGCCAATAATTGTTGCTATTACTAGGGTATGATAATTGATAAGTGTAATCAAATTCTCCCACTTACGATGTCGGTTATATATTTTGCTAATTCTTACATTCATTTATATAATTTGAAAGCTGTAGATAGATAAGGAAGGGGCTTTAGATCGAGTAATGCAAGTTATGCAGGAGCTTTCTTATAATGGTTGTCAACCAGAAGATTGGGGGTGGTGATGTACCTATGGTTCAGGTGCAGGGCAAAATCACTTAAGTTTTTTATTATTTTAAAAATATCCTTTACATGATTCATATCATTGTCAATGAAAATAAAATTGTGTGCTCTTACCAGCAAGAATGTTGATGATTTGTTAGAACTCACTATGCGTGTTGCCGAGCTAGGTAAAGTTATTTACTGACTATTGCATGTAAATTATTTATTTACCTTTTTTTTTGCTTGGGGGAGAGGAGAGGGCTACTTTCAACCCATTTGGCCCGCTTCGCAACTATGTGGGTCAAATTTTATCTAAGGTATGTAGCACATCTTTAATAATATACAACTTTAATTACTTGAGATACAAGTCAATAAAGGAGTTTGCTCAAGATTTAGGAGCAACAAGTAA
This sequence comes from Helianthus annuus, assembly GCF_002127325.2. Lineage (NCBI taxonomy): Eukaryota > Viridiplantae > Streptophyta > Magnoliopsida > Asterales > Asteraceae > Helianthus > Helianthus annuus. Next base: position 166,823,542 of record NC_035442.2, read on the forward strand.
AGGTATTTAAGTTTAACTTTATTTATATGTATATATTATTTTGAGATTCTACATTTGTCTTCAGCTTTCTTGATTATTAGCTGCAAGAATTAAAGGCGAATCTCGATAGAAATGCAAAGGGTATCGTAATTGAAGCAGGTCTCATCAATCAAAAGGACCCGTAGCTACTTTATTTTTGTGCAAAATGACACACTTAAAAAGGGAGATGTGGTTGTATGTAGTGAAGCCTTTGGAAAGGTTGGTAAAAGAAACAATAGTTAATTCAGCAGAATACTATTGTAAAAATCTCGACTTTAAAACATTTGCACTTTGATTAGATTCATCTTTATTTGATGGCTCAAAAGCTAAGCTTTACATTTTTGGTCTAAGCTTTATTTCATGATGCTTGAAAGCGGGTTTGATGATGTTGGGCTGGCAATACCAGGACAAGTGAATTTAGCTACAATTATTTGGTTCTTGTCTATTACAACCCATAATAAAAATTACACATCCAACCCGACCCGTTTGACCCGCTTTAACCCAAATCCATTTGACCTGGCTCAACCCACCCAATTTGATCCACTAGAAATTGACCTGTTCCCAATTCGATCCTGTTTGTGTTGTCAAAATGAACTGTTGTAACCTAAATCCATTTGACCCTTGTCAACTTGAGCCCGTTTGACCTGTTTTTAACCCAAACATGTTTGACTATTCAAGAATTGACCCGTTTAAACCCGACTCTGTTAGACTCATTCATGATTTAGATAATGATTCATTTCACCCGAATCTTTTTTAGCTAGAAAAGATTACTTTTTTCAACTCGAAACACCTCTGACCTGTGTTGCATACTTTGCTGGTGATCGGATTAAACAATGTCCCATTTGTGGGTGACGAATTTGAGGTAGTTGACTCACTTGATATTACACGAGAAAGGGCAAAAGAACGTGCAATATCATCATGTGATGAACGTATACTAGCTAAAGCTGGAACGGTAGAATTACGCTTTCGTCCTTCGCTTCTGTTGTTACAACGGGCATGAATTCAAGAGCAACTGCTTTCTTTATGTCCATCGGGTCGAGCAACATGTCAAAACATGTTAGGGCTAAAATGGGCATTTCTTCTGTACATCTTGAAATGGGTTGGGTTGGTTTGACTCAAACATGCTCTTTGCATTGTTTTTATTTAAGAAATAGGTATCGTGCCAAATATGATCACAAAACTAAATTAATTCAGCAATAATCTAATTTTATTGGATCGTAGGTTTTATTTATTTCAATTGACACTTTGGTGGACTTTTGAATCTTTCACCCATATGAACATTCTTTTTTAGACTATTTTATTTATTTTTCCCTTCAGAGATAAGCATAATCCTATTTAACATTTCACCCTATTTCTAAACTTCAGTAAACGGGTCCATTGTTGCCTTATGATTATAGATGATTGTTGAGTGAAGACCTTTCTCTTATTCTCTTTTTGAATGAGCAGGATAGACTTTTAGCCATTTTTCTAGATCAGCATCCTGTTGTACTTCATATTGGTGGAAATAACTTGGAAATTCTAGCAAAGCAACTCAACTAGCAAACGGTTACGGTAATAACAAGCTCAACTTAAACTATGTTTACTTTTACAAGATATGTTTGTTCATTATTATATTATTTGATATGAGGAAATTTATGGGTGTTTACATGCTTTCAATATTATGAATGGATGTTTATTTATGTTTATCTTTTCTTTTTTATTTAAGCAAAATGATTTATGTTGCCGATATGATTTGGTGTAGTGCTAACATTATGACGTTAACGTTCCCGTCCACCGGACGGGTAAATTGAAAGATCATACTTTATGACTACCGCTAAGTTGGGTTAATGGATTCCTTCAACAATTTTGCATAGAAGGTGACGAACTTTCACTAACCAAACGTATTTTATTTATGTAAAGCAATATCTGTAAACAAAATAACATATTATAACACTTGATTCTTGTATATTTGTTTGAAGAGATTTAATTATAATGTATAAACGTTCATAGTTTTTTTTTTTTTTTTTGAAATACGGGTATATACAATATATTAAGGAGCAACACTTTATGGCATGTTGAAATAGTTTGGGCGCAGGGACTTGGGGGGCAACTGGGGTGGGGGGCATGTTAAAATCAGCAAAATGTTGAAATAGTTCGGGTCGTCAAAACATATTTTTATTGAAATTATAAACATATAATCTTTTCCTAAGATTTCAAAGGAAAAAAAAATTGTATTCTATAGATTCATTCAAAATGTTACTATATAATAAATTAAATCAATGTAACCCGTCCACCGGACGGGTATTAAACTAGTTCATATAGGGGTCGTGTAGTGATGGTAGGTGGTGGCGGCAGGTGATGGTGAGGGTGGGAGCTTGCCCTAGATAGTGAGAGAGAGCATGTGGGTGTTTTAGAGAGAGTTGAGAGAGAACGTGTGGGTGTTATAGAGAGAGAGTGTGTGTTTTTTATATATAATATAATATAATAATATAATAATATACTCATTTTGTTTTAATTATTAAAATGGTGTTTTAAATAAATAAGTAAAGAGACTAAATTACCCTTCACATAATAACAGTTAAAATTAATTGAGTTAGGGCTAAAGGACATAACATGCATGATTTTAAAACATTAAGTACAAAACTCGTCACTTTTAAAGATAAAGGACACCGCTTGAAATTAGGTATATAGATAAATGAAAAAACTTGCAATTCACTCTTATTTTTATGTTTTTATGATTTTTTCACATTATTATTTTTAAAACTGATACAAAACTTTGGCCATTGGTAGTCCCACCTTTTTTATTCCCCCTAACAGTCTCACATTTTAACTATTTTTCCTCCACTGGTCCTCAGTTAAAAAAAAGTTAACTCCGTTAAGCTTTTATCTGAATTACAAACTGATGCTTTAGGGCTTTTGATCAGAACGAGGATACGAGTCTATTGATGTAAAACTTCTCTCGAAATGGTGTTCCAAATGACTTGATTATTGTTAAGTGGAAGTTTAAACACCCGAATTGAAGCACCGTTTTCGTCGTTTGGAGCACAATTTCAAGGTAAAGCTTTACAATTTGAAGATTTTGCTGAAAAAACGCGATGACATTTTCGTTATTATTTACGTTGTAGAGTAATTATTAAAATTACTCTACAAATGATCTTGAAGGGTAGTTTTGATCTTGTAGAGTAATTTTGATCTTATAGTGTAATTATCAAAATTACTCTACCAGTGTATCTTGTAAAGCAATTTTAATTACTCTACAAGCGTATCAAAATTACTCTGCAAGTTATACAATTCAAAATTACTCTACAAAAAATTTGTAGAGTAGTTATGATTCTCTACAAAATATCAAAATTACCATACAAGATCATATGTAGAGTAATTATGATACTCTATAAGATCAAAATTACGCTACAAAAACATTTTACAAAATTACTCTACAACTACAAGATCACTTGTAGAGTAATGTAAATAATTACAGAAATACCATCGCATTTTTTTGACTTTTTCATGCTTTTGGTATGTTATGTATGATAAAAGATTTTGTACGTGAACTCAACTCCTTAAATATAAAGCATCATAATAAAATTACGTTTGAAAATTAACTTTGTTTTAGCTTCCCTCCCCAAATCTAAACAGTTCCCCAAAATTTTTTGATTTCCCTCTCAAATTTCAGATTTCACAATTGGATATCAATTTCTCTCATTACCCAACCCAATCGATATGCTTTTCCTCAGCTCGCTCGGTCGTCTCCTCCTATTGCTGCTCACCAGACGAACCACCACTGATCACCAGACGACCCGTCATCGCCACTCATTCCTTGTCGCTTCCATCCTCCCTTCAGCCCTATGAAGGTATTACTTTTTCTCTCCCATCAACTTTGCTTCAATCACATTTAGGGTTTTAATCAAAGTATTGAATTTGGGCATAAAATTTGGGGGATATGTGTGTTTAAGGGGGTATATCATGTTAGGATCGAGGATATCTATTTTTTTTGACAAAAGAAGCACTTGTAATACAACTGTAGGTATATCATTCATCATTTAATTTCATTATAATGTTTTATTCTGGGTGCACTATGTTAGAGATTTGTGGGTTGAATTTTGTAATTGAATCATGTGTGTGATTGCTGATAGGTTTGGGGATTTTGGTTTGATTGAATTTTTTTAACTAAGTTTTTTTGGCGAATGAAGGGGTATGGTCCCAGATCTCGCGTCAGCATTGACCGCGAGTGACCATTACCCTTATCAAAACCCCCACTAGCTAACAACCTACTTGTGCCCATGCGGGAACGCGTCGGCACAAGGGTTGAATCCAATCTATCTAGTAACGAAGGAGGACTTACATGGAACATGAGAACGGTAGAGTGATGCGACATAGCATCACATCTGGTGTATGAAAACGGAAGTATTCACAGCGATGCGGCATCGCACCGCATCCAGTGAACACTTCTATCAATACAAGAAAGCCTTACCTTAGGCATAGAAGAAGATGAACGTAACGGTGCGGCTGACACCGCACCATACGGGCATTTTCGTCACGACAAGGGATGCAGGCAAGACGACGATGCGGCTAGCACCGCATCTCGCGTATTCCTTGATCACAAGTAGGAGACGCGGTAACTTCAGATGTTACCGCACGTAGCGATGCGGCTTGCACCGCATCCTATGCACTCAAACAAGTGGGACTGACACCACAGTGCAAGTGGCACCAATGGCAGTTACCTGTCAGAGCTACGTAAGCAATGGACTGACGTGGCGTAACCTCCACAACCGACAAGCCTGACACACCTGCAAAGGTGCAGCACGTCGTCAGTCCATCCATCATCATCCTCCTTCACTCCTCGGCTATAAATACCAACCCCAAACCAGGTTTGAGGTATCTCTTCACAACTCTCTCACTACTACTACTATCTTACTTTGCTTTCCAAGCAAACTACTGATTCTCACGCCGGAGAGTGGTAACAAGGAGCACCCCCCACCCCATCCTCCTTGTTACGAGTCACGGCTTGTTTCCTTGTGCAGGAGATCAACCACCGGTGATCCAGCCAGCGATCCTCTAGAGGAAGGGATTAACCCTTCTTGACGAGACCAGTGTGTTAACCCTTCCCGGTTAACCATTGTTTCATCATTGGCGCCCACCGCTACTCTTAGCATTTTCTAAACCATCCTTTTTCCTCTCTCACGATCATGACTGATCACCAAAACAACACTACGGATAACCAAAATCCTCCAATCCCATCTCCGGTAGGGGTCAATGCCTCGACCTCCCAACCCGGACACATCGGCACGTCCACACAAAGGAGTCCCTCCTTTATGTTTGGACATGAATTATCACAGTTCCCATCTGTGATCCCACCAGGCATGACCGTTCATACCTGGTACGAGCAACAGGCAGCCATGCTGACCGCAGCATACAACCGCGCTTGTACCGAAGCGAATATATGAGCTGGGCTTCCCCCAGCACCACACACCCCTGTTGAGCGTATTCTACAATACGACGGCAGGATACATTCACGCCCGGCTTCAAGAAGCCGACGTGAAGAACGGGGATCGTCTTACTGTTCGGTCCACACCCTCAACGAGGATGATTCCTCATACGGGTCCCACACCAGAGGACCGGTACATACCCGCCTTGGCCCCCATGGCGAGGACAGGAGGCGATCAACCTCCCGACGCGGCCCAGGCATTCAGAGCCGATTGGGCCCACAACCATACACCGAAGGGTACGGTCATACCGACCCTGACGACCATAGCTACCGCGGTGATTCGCATGACACCAGTAGCAGACCGGGAGGACGCAACTATGTTCCTCCCAGTCACCCCCGCAACACATACCTTAGGGCGGCAAAGCGCCCTGCGAACGAGCCATACAGGCCAAAGGCAGCGGCCGAAAATTCCAAGTTCGGCACACGGATTGCCAACGCCCATGTCACCACGACAAAGTTCCCATTCAACGTTGGGAAATACAGTGGTTCGACCGACCCGGACGACCACATGAACATCTTCATGGGTGCGGGCATCAACGGCCAGTGGGATGAACCCACTTGGTGTAATTTTTTCCCCCAGACCCTTACGGGCCTGGCCAGGGCATGGTTCGATTCTTTGCCAGTGGGATCACTGGATTCATTCGAGGACTTGCGTACCAAGTTCCTCGCCCATTTTAGCCAGCAGCGACGCCACGAACGTGATTCGTTGGACGTCATGAACATCTGGCGAAGAGACGACGAATCACTCGAAGCATTCGTCGTCCGATACAATAAAGAGTGCCTGGAGATAGGTGACGTGGCAGACCAGATGGCACGAAACCACTTCATCCGGGCCGTCAAAGACAGAGAGATGATCATGACCATCTCTGGCAAAGAGGGTTTGCCCAAAAAATGGGAGGATGTCATGACCGCAGTCAAGACATACGCCCAGACACAGCGATCACTTGAACCGCATGTGACAAAGGCAAAGCCCCAAACCAAAACATCCCACCAAGGGTCCAAGCGTAACAATAAACGTAACCGGGACGTTGGAAATCGCGATATTTCCAAACCGTATTTCCCGCGAACTAACACGTTCGACCCAAAGAACTACAACCCCGCCCGAGACAGTCGGGCATCAAAAAAAGATTCTCGGGACCGCAACTGGACCGAGATCACCATGTCGCCAAGTGAGGTCCTCCTTGCGGACCCACAGTTCTTGCGACCGGCCCAACCAATGAAGTCCAAGAAAAATCAGGACCTCACACTCTACTGTGAGTACCACAAGGACTCGGGCCACACCACCAACAACTGCATCAGTCTCCGACTGGAGATTGAGCGCGCCTTAAAGGAGGGGAAACTGCAACACCTTTTGCCAGGTGGGCAAAAACCCACCAAGCGCATTACCCCTCATGGCGAAGGTACCTCCTACGGGAAGAGAACCATGCACGTGGCTTCCACCCACATGATCCACGGAGGCAAGGGCAGGCCGCGCAAAGCGGCAAGAAGGCCGGAATGTGACTGGAAAGACGAGCAAGTCGTCTTTCCAAAAGTCCGAGGCGGACCGCGCGATAGGCGCGCCGTCGTCATTTCAGGCCAATTGGCACACTACTGCACCGAGCGTCTATTCATCGACCCGGGCAGTACGTCTGATATAATCTACGAACAATGCTTCAACCAGTTCGACCAGGAGGACAAAGATCGGTTGCAAGCAGTAGATTACCCGTTAACCGGGTTCGCAGGGGAAACTGTCTTTCCCCTAGGCCAGATTACTTTCCCTGTGCGTCTTTCCAGCGGAAACCGCACAAGGACAGAAGAGGTAAACTTCATGGTTTTACCTCACACCTCCAGATATGACGTACTCCTCGGGAGAGAATCCCAAGGAGATTTCAATATGATTACGTCCGTCCCCCACTCTGCGGTTGGTTTCCCAACCGAATCGGGGGTCGCGATAATCTATGCCCGCAGGGACGTCATGATGTCGGACGAAGTACGTCCGACCAAGGTCGCAAGGCCCACTCCCAACGACCAACCAGAAAAATGGGTTCTCAATGCGAGATACCCAGAACAAAAGGTCACATTGGGTCACGCCTTATCCCCGACCACAAAAGCGCAACTGAAGCAGCTTCTCTTCAGGAACCAGGACATCTTCGCGTGGACACCCGCAGACATGACCGGGGTCCCACGTGATATTGCGCAACATCACTTGAATACCTTGCCAGATATTAAGCCAGTGATCCAAGGCCAACGCCACCTTGGGTCAGCTAAAAATCAGGCGATGCAAGAGCAGATCGAAGAACTGCTCTCCGCAGGCATCCTGCGGGAAGTCAAATACCAGACGTGGTTATCCAACCCAGTCATGGTAGAAAAACCGTCCGGGGGCTGGCGCATGTGCGTCGATTACAAAGACCTTAACAAAGCCTGCCCCAAGGATTGTTACGCGCTTCCAGAAATCGACGAAAAAGTCGATAATCTCGCACCATTCAGGTGGAAGTGTTTCCTCGATTGCTACAAAGGGTACCATCAAGTACAAATGGCAATCGAGGATGAAGACAAAACGGCATTCCGGACTCCCACCGAAAATTACTGCTACACAAAAATGCCGTTTGGGTTGCGCAACGCGGGCTCAACCTACCAAAAATTGATGAACGACACTTTCCGCGGCCAAATAAGCAAAAGTGTCGAAATCTACATGGACGACCTGGTCGTCATGAGCATAGAAGAGGATACCATGCTCACAGATATTGAAAGAACATTCCAAACTCTGCGCAGCGTTAACATAAAGCTCAATCCAGGAAAATGCTCGTTTGGAATGGAAGAAGGCAAATTCCTTGGGTTCATCGTCACTAAAGATGGATTCAAGGTAAACCCGGAGAAAGTCCAGGCGATCGAGCGCATGCCATCGCCTTCATCGATGAAGGATATGCAACGGCTAGCCGGCAGGCTAGCGGCACTTAACAGATTCTTAGCCAACCACGCAGCTAAGTCTTATCCGTTCATCAAGACCCTGCGGAGCTGTTCAAAGAAAGAACAATTCCAGTGGACCGCAGAGGCTGAACAGGCTTTTCGGGAAATGAAGGAGTGTTTGATACAACTCCCAACTCTAACCGCACCACACAAAGATGAGCCACTCATATTATACCTATCCGCCGCGGATAACGCGGTTGGTGCGGTATTAATAGTGGAGCGAAAGGGGGTTCAAACACCCATCTATTACATCAGCAAGATGCTCAACGACCCAGAGACGATATACTCAATAATGGAGAAATTGGTGCTAGCATTAGTGCACGCTTCCAGATGGTTGCGACGCTACTTCGTAAACCACGTCATCACAGTGATAACCAATTACAGGATCGGCCCGATCCTATCCAAACCCGACATCTCTGGGAGATTAGCAAAATGGGCAATCGAGCTGGGCGCGCACACGATACACTATAAACCGCGCCCCGCGATTAAAGGCAAGATCTTAGCTGATTTCGCCGCCGAAGTACCGGTGAATCGCATCCAAGAATGCGAAGAAGCACAAACTCCTGCACCAACGCCATCCTCCTCCGAGACATGGGCACTATTCACAGATGGTGCCTCCAACGACGAAGGTGCAGGTGCAGGTCTGCGACTCGTCAGCCCTGACGGCCAAGAGCTCGCATATGCAATCCGCCTCGAATTCAAAAGCACAAACAACGAGGCAGAATATGAAGCCCTGTTAGCGGGGCTACGTTTAGCAGTCAAAATCGGCGTGCAACATCTGGAAGCACACGTCGACTCTTTGTTAGTTGCAGGCCAAGTACGCGACGACTATGCCGCAAAAGGGGATATCATGATCCTCTACCTCGAACAAGCCCTGCAACTAAAATCCAAATTCGCTTCGTTCAATATTCGCCATATTAATCGAAGCGAAAACAAGTCCGCAGATACACTATCAAAACTTGCATCTACCAGCTTCCAACACTTGGCAAAGGAAATACGCCATCGAAGTCCTGCAAAATCCTTCGGTACCCCTGCGCCAAGTCAACGTCATTCAATACGGTTCAACATCATGGATGACACCTATTATCGCATATCTACAGTCAGGTGTGACTCCCGAAAGCAAATCAGAAGCACGCAAGCTACAATACAAAGCGTGCCATTATCAAATGGGAGACGGTATCTTGTACCGCAAATCATACCTCGGGCCACTACTACGATGCGTCAACCCCCAGGATGCCACATACCTCATCCGAGAGATACACGAGGGCATATGTGGCATACATGCTGGACCACGCATGGTAGTGGCCAAAATCATGAATGCCGGGTATTACTGGCCAGGCATGCACCTGGACGCCGTCAAAGAGTTGCGCAAGTGCATTGACTGTCAACGTCATGCTCCAAAAACCTTGCGGCCAAAGAACAACTTAGTCCCCGTCACAACTGCATGGCCCTTTCAGAAATGGGCAATTGACGTGGTGGGACCATTCCCTGACGCTCCGGGTGCGGTTAAATTTATCATAGTAGCGGTTGATTACTTCACAAAATGGGTGGAAGCAAAACCGCTCGCCTCAACCACTGCTATGATAACAAGAAAGTTCATTTGGGAACACATCATCTGCCGTTTCGGATTACCAATGTGCATTGTCACCGATAACGGCACCAACTTCGCTGCCGACGAATTTCAAAAATGGCTAAAAGAACTGCATATTGAGCACATATTCTCATCAGTCGCACACCCGCAAGGGAACGGCCAAGTTGAGAGTATCAATAAAAGCCTAGTCGAAGGGATCAAGGCGCGGTTGGGAACGGCCAGGCGTGGCTGGGTCGATGAACTCCCAAGTATCTTATGGGCTCACCGTACAAGCCCAAAAACAAGCAACGGAGAAACACCCTTCAGCCTAGTCTACGGTTCAGAAGCGGTGATCCCCGCAGAAGTAGGTCTCCCCTCTCCTAGAATGTTGGCTATGGAAAAACTAGACAACAACATGGAACGCAGGATCGATTTGGACCTCTTGGAAGAAAGGCGCGAAAACGCTGCCATCAACGAGGCCAAATATAAATCCAAACTTGAAAAGTACTACAACACGCGCGTCCGCGTTTGTACTTTCAACCCAGGATACTACGTCCTACGCGACAATGAGGCATCTAATGCCGAGCGCCCAGGCAAACTCGCCCCCAAGTGGGAAGGACCCTACCTCATCAAAGAGGTCTTAGGGAAAGGCGCGTACAAATTACAAACGCTAGAAGGCGAACCTATCGCACGAACATGGAATGCTCAACAGCTTCGACGCTGTTATATGTAAGCCATGTTCTTACACTTCTCTATGTAACCTATCGGGCCGCAGGCCATTTGCAAATAAATAAATGAGCAATTTTACACATTATTGTTTGATATTACTATTACAAATGCGTGTTCCACTTTGCGGTATCCCAAAAACAGATTGGCAAAATCTTCATTCGCGATACCCATACAAAGTGGTGACCACACACAAATATTGTAATAGGCCAGCAAAAGGCAAAAAGACTTGCATAGTTATCCGGCCGGATCAACAAGTTTTTGTTAACACCTAACACAATTCCTGAGCCCAAAAAGGCAAACAATGGAATTGACGCGGACTCATACGACAAAGGTATGGAGTACACTTGACCCCATTCACAAATGGGTAGAGTTCCGGACATATAAGCTTTTACAAAGCTAACACAATTCCTGAGCCCAAAAAGGCAAACAATGGAATTGACGCGGACTCATACGACAAAGGTATGGAGTACACTTGACCCCATTCACAAATGGGTAGAGTTCCGGACATATAAGCTTTTACAAAGCTAACACAATTCCTGAGCCCAAAAAGGCAAACAACGGAATTGACGCGGACTCATACGACAAAGGTATGGAGTACACTTGACCCCATTCACAAATGGGTAGAGTTCCGGACATATAAGCTTTTACAAAGCTTACACAATTCTAAAACCCTAACGCGGTAAATAACAGAATTGACGCGTCCTCATACGACAAAAAGTATGGAGTCTACTTGACCCCATTCACAAATGGGTAGAGTTACGCATACATACGTTCAGACATGCAAGAATTTAAAACACTTGTACAAACTGAACAAAAAACTTTATATTCAAAAAATTCAAGCACCCATGTGATGCTTAATGAATTTACATAAAGTTCCTATTCTATACAAGAGGAACACAAAAAGGAGGCACACTAGCCAACCTAAACCCTATTTTGTACCACTGGTTCCCGCATCTCCTCCGGCACCACCAGCGGGTTCTTCTTCTTCCGTATCCGGATAAAGCATCCGCAAGCGGTCAACATAGTCCGCAGCCTCCAAACAATCGTCCAGTTCCCCTACACAGGCAAGGGGCGTATCATAAAAGGAGACTTCGGCCGCTTTAAGAAGCGATTCGGTGTCCACACCTTGGAACCCGGAGCGCTTATCAGTATAACCGCCTGCGGATAATACATTGATATGCCCAATGCAGCGGTTATAACCAGCTTTAAAGCCAGCATCGCGCGCACGTTCCTTGACCAGATCCAAACCAGCCGCGGTCTCAGGGGCATTCATAATAGCCTCAACAATCTGCAAACACAAGAATCATAAGTCTCGGATATTAATCCAAGCAAATGTAAAGGCAACGGATACTTACACGCGCGATACCGTGAGTCCGCAACCACTCACGATCAGCCTCCAGCTGGTTAAAAGAGGACACCAAGGCATCCTTGGCCTCAACAGCGGCGTCAGCCCGTTTCTCCGCAACAGACACGCGGGCAGTAAGGTCTGTAACCGCGACCTCCCGGGCCTGAACCTCAGCCTGTCAAAAAACAGTAAACAGTTTACACGATAAACATTTACGACAGAAGGAAGAAAGTAACAAAGTTAAAGAAACATACCTGCAGGCTGGCGACAACTTTGTCCAAACGAATGCGCTCCGCATTCACCTCTTCAAGAGCCTTAGAAGCACGGCTCTCCCTCTCTTCAGCCTCCTCAAGGGCTTTCGCGGCACAAGCCCCGGCTTCTTTGGCCTCTTCAAGCGCCTTCAGGGCGTCGGCCTTCGCCTGCAGCGCTTTAACAGAAATGGCCTCAGCCGCAGCTTTCTCCTGGCTCAAGGTAACGTTCGCCGCCCTGGCATTTGTCAACTCCTGCCGAGCATGAAACAGAATGTCATTCTGCTTAGCCCAAGATTCATTCCACTTCTTGCGCTCATTGGACATTTTTTCATTCCAACTCTTGCGCTCATCAGCAAGAAGCTTAGCAAGGGTACGCACCTGTTTCAGCTGGGCAGTGGCAGCCCATTCAGAAGTCTGTTTCTGCTTCTCAAAAGCAGCCTTGTCCTTCTCGAGCTGCTCCGCACCCGCGCGAGCAGCCTGGACCAACTTTTCCGCTTCCGCCCGCATACGAGCAGCCTCCTCCTCGCGGCGCCTCAACACCTTGTAGTCTTCCAAGATGGCATTCGCCACAATAGAAGACCCTACTAACATTGTTGAGAGCTGGTTTATGCGCAGCTCACGGGGTGCAGCGCGGGCTCGCTCCACTTCAAAAGGGGTGCCCAAACCACCCAAAATCTCCTTGCATGCAGAAGGGTCATTGGAAATATCATCCCCCTGTATAACAGTCCAGGGGGGTCGATGATACACAGTACTGCGACCCTGGGTGTAAGTGCGATAGTAATACTCCAACTCAGACTCCCCAGGCTGAATTGGAGGCCCATCATACCCCGCACCACCGGCAGACGAGCCGGTACCCTTATCAACAGGAGACTTCTGCGGCTCAGCATCATGCTGCCGCGCTTCAGCGCCAGTTTTTTGCGGCAGAATGTTGCTTCCCAGTATCGGCGAACCGCACACTCAAATTGTCTCCCTCATCGGGAGAGATCAGATTGTTGGACGAGTCAACAGTGTCAAATATCTGGGTCGCAGCATTCTCTACGGTACCCTCTGCCCGCACCGTCGACTCCGACACCACCTTGGCAGGGGGTGTCGATGGCACTTCAGTTGCACCCGCATCCGTGGCACGCGGGGGTGACACTGGAGCATCAAAGATAGAGACATCTTCATCTTGAAGCTCTACAAAAAACAAAGTCAAATAGCTATCAAAACAAGTTACACATAACAGTTAAGACAAGCTAGCCTACACTTACCAACGACAACCGCAGGTTTTTTCTGCGTCGGAGCAGACCTTTTGGTTACCAGTCTCCGACGTTTGGTTTCAACACCACCAGCAGCTTTCTGCTCTGGCCTTCTCTTCTCACCAATAACAGGGGGACCCGCAGCTGTCCCTCCCGCGGCCGTCTCTTCTGCCTGCTTCTTCGCAGCACCAGAACGCGACCCCGCAGCTGTACCCAAACCCTCAAGGGTATCAGATACTATCACATAATCCATGTATCGACACAAAGAAGAGTGAGAGATACCTGCCGCCTGCGGCACCAGATGAGGCACAGCAGTGACCTCCTTTATCTTCTTTTGGCGAAAGCGCACGCCCTTCACAGTCTGCCTCTTTGGCACACCTTTCGCTTCGGGGTCCCCTAAGGCCCCAAGATCACCTGCATGGAATCAATCCAAAGGGTGAGTCAATAAACCAACATTATCATCACAAGTGAAAAAGCTTCCAAATTATACCTTTGCCGGGCGGCAACTCAACTGCCAGTGCGGCCTCAGTAGGCACCCGGAAGTTACTACGGATGATAGCATTATGATCCTCCTCACCATCCGCACAAACTACGGTCTCAACCGTACCAAGGAAATCCGGGGCAAACATCCTCCATGCGGGAGCATCCTCTGATAACAAACATAAAGTCAGTACCGCAAAAAAGAATAGGGAACTTAAACACATGAAGAGTACGTACCACCGCTTTTCTCCCGCACCACGGGTCTCGAGTTCTTATTCCTCCTCGTCAACATCATACGCAACAACCACAGTTGCGTGTTGGTCAGCTTCACAGACTCAATAGTCTGAAGCTGCGGAAACCACTGCACTGATTTTAAGCTGGGCATCGCAATGGTCTCCCATATGATCGTCTCGGTCACGTTCCGAAACGTCATGTCTGCAACAATGGCAGCAGCCTTGACGTAGAAGAATTTCTTCTTCCACATCGTCATCCCCTTGGGAGGAGTCATCAGCTTGTGGCTACCGTCTCGTTGACGGAAAGAAAAGAAACCCAATGACACAGTCATCTGATAAAACCGTCGGAAATCTTCGACGGTAGGCTCTATACCAAGAGCACGGAAGGTGAACTCAAAATTACGAATCCGAATCATACCAAACGGACTCACTTGAGAAATGTGGACCTTGTACCACTCCAAGACATCCACAACAAACACCGTCAACGGTAACCGGAGATTACAGTCACCAAAAAAGTCGGCCCACATGGTCACATAACCGGCCGGAGCGTCGGCACCAGTATCACCCTCCGATGGATACTGAGCCCCATACTCAGGGGGCATTTGGACATCAAGCATAAGACGATCAAAGCTTTTTCTGGTCCACTTTAACGCCGGTAATCCACCACCGGCAGCCCCCTCCTCTTCTTCTTCAGCCACTACCGGCTGTTCAGGGTTTTCACCCTCCACATTGTGTGGACTAGATGGTTCAGCCATCAAGAATATCAAAGAAACAGAAGATGGTGAACAGAAAAACTAGAAACCTCACCGGAATTTTGAAAAAAAAATCGTCGGAGAAGACAGATAGCAAGTTCTCTCTTAAATGGCAAATTTTTGAAATTTCGATCAAGTGAGGGGAAACCACGAACGGTTTCCCCTTATATACCCATCGCAATTAATGCGGAGGGAGAAAACAAATCATCACGTTCAAAAAGAGCGAATCGTATGACACCACGTGTCGAGCGCCGTTTTCGCTAACGGTTATCACGCGCGCGTGGCCGTTCACGCGCCTGACAAAAGAGACGTTTACACTCTTTGCTACAGTGCATTTAATGCCTCGGGCAGTGCAAACGTCCTTTCATTTCAGCACATGCCAGGAAGATCTCACCAACTTCCACCAACTCACACGTGAGATCAGCCACGTATGCAACAAAAAGCGACTACATTATCCAATTATAAGCGGCATGCGGTTTCTCTGGTATACCGCACCATAACCCATACCGCATGTCGTTTTTTAACATACCCCTAAAAATAGGTAAAAATATATATCTCTACACTATAAGGGGGTATAATACCTATCCGCACTACCCACGAGCACACGTGGAATATGCGGACATGACACACACGAGCCCGTTCAGATGTGTCAGATGCACAGAACCAGTGTTGTCCGTTGGACTGAACCGCATCTCAGACACAGGGGAACCGCATTGCCTTCATTCTCTTCAAGCTTCAAATCCCTCCTGTCCGGTTCACAACCGCAGAGGGTACATGAACACCTTCTTTAACAAAAGGAAGGAAGGGAATGCACGCGAACGCACATCAGCAACCCTGTCTCCTGAACCTTCAAGAGCTACATCCGAGCAACACACCCGCTTCGAGCGAATGTGGTAATGCAAAACCACAGACACTCACGACGAGCTACGGACATAACCATAGCTTCCGCAGAGTGGTTGCTACGGAAGAGCCAAGCTCACTCCACATCACCGAGCAATGCTACTTCAAGGCAAACTCGGTATTGGAGCGGGAAGGTAAGCGGCTACAAAACGAACGCAGATAAGCGCTCTAAACGAGCCTTTGTCGAACAGCAAGCGTCCGAACAGCGGTAACAAGTCTGCTTATGACTTTGTTTGCCCGCCTATGGGCCGGATAGAATAAACAATGGTGGGCATACCCTTGCCTATGACCATGTTTATTTACCCATAGTACGAATATTCATTGTTCGACCAAACATGGCCAACAATGACGCAACGAGGTAACCGCAAAGAACGTGCGGTTACTAGAGAGCTATGACGACGAACATAAAAACCCAACAAAAAAGGGATCGTCATCTCATGACTAGATGCTGAACATAGAGCTTGAGCAAAGCACTTGCAAGCATCAACTACTTTTGATCCCAGTCTCAAAGATTGGTCCAAAAGTTTCTTTTCTTCTTCATGCACCAATTCAACAATTGGTTTGAAGAAAAGACCACCTTTAAAGGGTGGGAAACCTCTGCATACCTTCAAACCACCATCTCAGAGGTTGGTTCGAAGTTTGTGCAGCATTACTAACAAAGTCTCCAAGAGACCTTCGGCACAACAACAGGTGGCAAGCCACCTGGTGACATAAATCGGCTGAGAATTTCGCGTCCGACGAGATTCCTTCACCGATACAGAAAAGACCACACATGGTCTAGGATCTTCTCCAGACTCCAAACTACCTTCCAAACACCATAGTCCAGTACTCCTCCCACATACAACTTGTATGTGGCAGCAACACTAGACTGGGGGGACTTGAAGGGGTATGGTCCCAGATCTCGCGTCAGCATTGACCGCGAGTGACCATTACCCTTATCAAAACCCCCACTAGCTAACAACCTACTTGTGCCCATGCGGGAATGCGTCGGCACAAGGGTTGAATCCAATCTATCTAGTAACGAAGGAGGACTTACATGGAACATGAGAACGGTAGAGTGATGCGACATAGCATCACATCTGGTGTATGAAAACGGAAGTATTCACAGAGATGCGGCATCGCACCGCATCCAGTGAACACTTCTATCAATACAAGAAAGCCTTACCTTAGGCATAGAAGAAGATGAACGTAATGGTGCGGCTGACACCGCACCATACGGGCATTTTCGTCACGACAAGGGATGCAGGCAAGACGACGATGCGGCTAGCACCGCATCTCGCGTATTCCTTGATCACAAGTAGGAGACGCGGTAACTTCAGATGTTACCGCACGTAGCGATGCGGCTTGCACCGCATCCTATGCACTCAAACAAGTGGGACTGACACCACAGTGCAAGTGGCACCAATGGCAGTTACATGTCAGAGCTACGTAAGCAATGGACTGACGTGGCGTAACCTCCACAACCGACAAGCCTGACACACCTGCAAAGGTGCAGCACGTCGTCAGTCCATCCATCATCATCCTCCTTCACTCCTCGGCTATAAATACCAACCCCAAACCAGGTTTGAGGTATCTCTTCACAACTCTTTCACTATTACTACTATCTTACTTTGCTTCCCAAGCAAACTACTGATTCTCACGCCGGAGAGTGGTAACAAGGAGCACCCCCCACCCCATCCTCCTTGTTACGAGTCACGGCTTGTTTCCTTGTGCAGGAGATCAACCACCGGTTATCCAGCCAGCGATCCTCGAGAGGAAGGGATTAACCCTTCTTGACGAGACCAGTGTGTTAACCCTACCCGGTTAACCATTGTTTCATCAGCGAAGCAAGAGACTCTCCTTGACGGTGCATTGAATGTAATGATTTGGCAATGCATAATAACTGGGTAAGTTCTTGTAACATTTCATTTTTTTGATTTATTGTTATTGATCAGTTATATATTTTTTTGTGGATTTAAATCTGGAAACTTCAGTGCTTTCTAGGGTTGCTTGATAACTCTTATATTCCACTAGGGAGAAAGCCCGTGCGATGCACGGCATGCATAATAGCTATTGTTTGTTCGTGGTAAGACGTCTGACACGACCGGTGCATAACATGTAAGACAATACGCCTACAAAGGGGCGTGCTTAAACTCTATTAAACCATGGACCATAAGTTGTTTCCTTGGCAAAACTTGCCGGCCAAAACGAAGTGAAAAAAGATGTATTCCAAGGAAAAAAAAACATGAAACAGAAAAAGGAAAAACGCATAAACTCTCGCACGTCTTCCTATCTTATTGGATAACAAATAGACCAAACTTTAGCTAACGCATGCCACCGTCATCCCCAATCCCATCACCAGCCAACTGACTGCAGTGAAATAACGAAAAGAGAACCATTAAAAATAAGTTTGTGCCTTCATATAACAATGAACTCATACATGCATATGAAAATTGTATAATCATATGTAATAACAATCAACCTGTCACCAAGTCATTTCTTGATTTATAATAATACCATAAAAGGATGAATGTATATATATATACTGAACATATGGTTCTTTTTGTGTCTTAGCTAATCAAAAACATCCGTATTTATTTTGTGGCAATCTTGCTGTCTAACCCAAAATGTATGATAGAAAATCTAGCACCAAGATCCCACTAAATGCGTTTTTGGTTATTGGGTTACCTTTGTAAATAATCCTTCAAGTATCCTTTTAACATAATTAAATTAATTAACTTAATATCAAAATAAAAAATATATAAACTCATTTGGGTAATCATATTATAATTATCTATAATTAAATATTTAGCATATATAGTTAAGTTAATATTAAATTTAAAAGTATATATTTCTTTAACATTATAATTTTATAAAAGAGACGATCGAGATAACAAATTACGGAGGTTGTAATCGTGTCATGCGTCCTCCATAATATTATGTGTAGAGATAGAGATATATTGTCCTTTACTCTTCGATTTCGATAAAGATACATAATCTAAAATGAATATTCTATATATACAATTTAGTTTGTAGGGGGCATACCATGTGATGCTTGTTTCTTCTACTGTGGGTCAAGATGGCTTCTAGTGTCGTCCATTTTTCTGAATACCCAGCAACATAATCGTTCCTTGCCATGGCCACACGTGTAGACAGAGCGGTTATAGGTTGTTGGAGAGAAGGTGGGTATGGGCTGCAATATGGACAAGGATTTATAAAGACATTTAGATGGTCTTTTGGAATGGACAACATTAATTAACACAAAATTAAATGATGATTGTTATGGGGAAATGATAAGTCACTTACTTTTATTAGAGTGAAACCGAGAAGTTAGGGGTTTGCATACAAAGGGACATAACAATTATAGCCACATTAATATAATAAAGTAGAATTAAAAACATCATTAAAGCTGTATTTATGAAGGTAAATATGTAGTTAGGGTCTGGAATCAATGTCCTTTAATTGATGTATGGTTAGAATATAATTTAATGTCATGTTAAATTAGAAACCATACATACTGTAAGACCTTGTGTAGTGGTTTACATGAATAATGCCCCCACCTATGGGCATTGTGCAACACGTGTCATCCCAGTCAGCAAAGGGGTATTATGGGCGTTTTTCACAAATAGGCGTAGTGGGATAATGCCCAATAATGCCCCATTAATGATTACCCAATTAATTAAAACAATAAAAAATAAACTAAGTAATATTAGTTGTAATATTCTTATTGGCCAAACACATCAACGATTACCCATCAATGGCGTGGTTAGAAAAATGCCAAAACAAAATTTGGCCGAGAAAACGCCCGAAAACGTCGGGCCGTAATGGCTATGGGGCGTGTTTCGGCGTTTTTTTGAAATTTAAAAAAAAAAAGGCCCCACTACGGGGGGTCTAAGGAACATGTATAACAATATATCACTAAGTAACATTAACTATTGAGTCTTTTTAAAATATGGTTAAGAACACATAGTAAATTAGGTGACATATACAATTATTATGATTGTCTCTTATGTTATAATTATTAACAGTATTATTATTGTTATTAGATGACATGGATAAGTCACAAGACATAATGTAAACCTATGTGCTATTTGAGTAAATGTTTATCAATGATTCATATGATAGTAAGATGGTGTAACCTAAGCGAAGCCCCTCTATCATGATACTTAAGATGCTTAGATGGTTATGAATAATTCACAAGACGATATATATGATAATATAACCTTTATGTAGACGCATTCTCTCATGTTATTCCTTTTTACTTAAAAATTTTGCAATTATTAAACATTATGATGCATTTTTTAAATAAAAAATATTAGAGTATTATAAAGGTTATGTTCGTACAAAAATCGGGGGGGGGGGGGGGGGTTGCTTCTTGTCATACAATAACAAAAAAATGATTTTGACCATTTTGCCCTTACTACTTTCTCATGTTGACATGATTCTTCAAGATTTGGATTTGAAAATGAAAGTGATAGTGTATTAGGGGGTGTTCGGCCGAGATTGTTTTAGGGAGAGAGAGTGTGATTTTTGAAATGGGTTTTCTTGAAAATGTGAAGTTTATGGAAGCATGTTCAAGGGTTAATCATTGATCTTAAACCTACACTGATCATTTTATATTCAACGTCATCATGTTCTTTGAATTTTGAATATGCTCGTTTAAAATCTTACATGGTTACAACCTGAAATTCTTATTACCTAAAATATGATATCAAATTCACATTAAAAAACCTATATGTTTGATTTATCATATACTGATCAATTACACTTTGAATAATTCAAGGTTTTTAATAACTTTAAGTTTCTAATAATTTTAAGTTAAATAATATTCACTCTATTTTTATGATCATATACTGTAATAATATTTTTGGTTTCAAGGTATTAAATCGGTTCCCATATTGTATCCGCTTATTGTTTTTGTTTTTGAACGGGAGTATTTATGATGAATTTTCAGTTTTGTGTTTTTTGTCATCTGAAAGTTTATATTTTTTGTTCTTTATTATTTCTCATCTGAAAGTTCATATTTTTTTCTTTATTATTATTTAGATGATGAATTTTACCTTTAAGATTTTCTTTTTATTTTTTATTTCGAGATTGTCTTTTTTATATACCTCATGATATATAAAGTAACAGATGAAATGATCCTAACTTAAAATCATATAATGCACTAACTGTATCAAATACTCAAAGTTGGATTCATCTATAAACGAAAATTAGGGAACTGAAGTTGGTGACTTACCTCTGTCGCGTATGAAAAAGTGACGGCCGTGTTGTTGAATTAGGTTACGGTTGGTGGGTGGTGGTGCACAACTGTATGAAACACTCAAAGTTCGATTCATAATAACAAAAGACGTGTTGTCGCCGTACGATGACAATGGTGTTGTTGAATCCGGGTACGGTATGCGGGAAGAGAGAGTGCGAGAGGGAGAAATGAAGTAGTGATCCAGCATTTGTGGCTCATTTCAGGTCTTTAAGAAATGTTTAGTTGGCTAATCCAATCATGGCCATTGAAGTTTCTTCAATAAATGGTAATGGTTTCATGCGATGATGACTGTTCGGAGTATCTGAATTAATGTGGTTTAAATATTGGTGAGTTGTTCCTTTATCTAATTAAAACATATTGGTTACTTGCAGTAAGAATTCAAATAGACGGAAGAATTCAAATGGACGGATCACTGTATATTGAATATTCACTAATTTAATTAAATGCTTTAATGTAATTTAAAATCATTTATGTTCTTTATTAGTTGGGTTTACGGTCCTTGAATGAGAAACACGATTAATAAATCATTTTCTTTTTTCTTTATTAATTGGAGAAGGACAATTATGCCCCCTTATTAAGGTAATCAAGTGTTGTACTATAAGCACTATATATTGTAATTACTTACTTTTTGCAGGTATCCTTATGAAATGCTTTATAAAGACACAAATGTATTTAAGAGCCTCAAGGTTGTAAAAAAGTTGATATAACTAAATTTTTAAGTATATATAGATTCTAACTTAAACAATTCTCATCTTCTTTCAGTCTGCAGATTGTAATAGCAACTAATTTAAGAATTATGTGAGTTTAATGAAGTGGTTTTGTCTTTGTAGATTGGATTTTGTGAGGTTTTGAAGGTGTTATGTATTACAATTTTAAAGTGTGATATGTGATATAGTTTATGCCTAGGTTTACAAAAAAAAGTGACACAATCGACAGTACATACATGGCACGTGACAAATATTAGGCTTCCTACATACAATCTAGATTTTTATGTCATAGTGTCGGTTGGTTGAAGACTTGCACTCCTTGTGTAAAGAAGTGTACAATTAACCATTGCCTATGTAAATATAGGTGAAATATTTTTTAACTACTGATCCATTTTGGATTATTTGCATATGCTTCATGACCTTTAATTGTTCATTTTAAAAATATGTTGTAAATCTTTTACTAGTTTGCTATGGGGATTTGACTAGGGGTGCAAACGAGAGAAGCTCCTCTTACTTATGAGAGCTCGAGCTCGAATGAATATCGGTTCGAACTATGGATGAGCATTTGGTACGGGTACCGGTACCGAACCCGTTATATTCGGTACCGGTATCCATTTTTCTCATTTTTCAGTACCAGTACCCATTTTTCCCCTTTTTGGTACCGGTACTTTCGGTACCATGCTCATACCTAGTTCGAACTTCGTTTCTAAAGCTCGAGCTCAACTCATTTAATATTTTATTAATTACTTCGTATTGATTATAACTGTTATATATGTCTGTGTAATTTAGTTACCTTATCATATTGTATAAATAATAATAATTATTATATGAATATATATTTAATACATTAAACAAAAGTTATATAAATATATTATAGGCTCGTTTAGGCTTACGAGCTGGCTCGAGCTCCATAAGTGAAGCTCGGGCTCGTTTATTAAACAAGCTTATATTAAGCTTGGGCTTGGGCTTGAGCTTGTTTAAGCTCGGCTCATTTCAAGTCGCTCGCGAGAGATCGACTTGTTTACACCCCAGATTCAACTAGCTTAAAAAAGGTTTGACTAATGTGTCCGAAATCGGAAGTTGCCAAATGTGGGGGCAATGAAGATTTTGAAGACGACCCACTTGTAAGTATTAGGTACAAGTCTTTATTTTATAAATATTTTCTTTATATTTACAGGTAACCATTCATTGGAAGTCTTCGCTATAAGTAACATCCTATACATATTTATAGGATAATTCGTGTTTTCTTGCGGTTGATTTTCCCTCAAATATAGTCGCCAATGGAACCATATTGATGGATACATGTGAAGGCGAGGAACTATTGAAGTTATGTTGGAAGTAGCTTTACAAGGTGAAACTTTACTACCAATTCCACTTAAAGAGGAGTATATTGAGAAGGTAAAAGAGGCTGCGGGGCACATACTAAGTTGGCCGAGACATCTAGTCATTCGATGCTATGACATGGTAATATCATTTATGTAGATTTAAATAAGATATTTATATTTATACATGAGGTCTAATTTAAAGAACTTGTTTATATTTATTTATAGGAAAAAGTGGTGGCGAAACGAAAGAGAAAACCTGCCGAGGAAGACAAAAAAGAAATAGAAAGTAAGAAATAAAAAGAAACGGTCAAGAGAACCTGCTGAAGAAAACAAAAAAACTAATTGAAAAAGAACCCTGTGAAAAAAGAGAAAATCAAAGGGAAAAGAGAATGTGTCGAGGAAAAGGCAAAAGAGAATGAAGGAAAAAAACATGACGAGAGCACAAAGGAATCAAAGGGTTAGAGTGGAAAGAAGTTGCGTTTTGACGATGAGAGCACATTTAGTCGATAGTGCATTACTTTCAAAGGGGGATTCTAGAAGACTATAGTGTGAGTACGATCTATTTGGGCATGATAGTTACATGTACTTAAATTGTGATGATTTTGAAGCGGTTTTTACATTCACCGAGCTGACCGGTGCTGTCATCACTTCTTATAATGTAAGTGCTTATATCTAATATAAATTACCGTTCGTAAAACAAAATTTGTTTTATTGATTTGGTTTATGTATGTTAACTGCAGGTTCCTGTATGAGCAAATTAAGAAAGAGCAAATTCATGATCGTGGAATATTTTTTTATGAATCCGTCTGCAATTTCGCGGGCTGATCAAAGCAAACCCAAACACATCGAGGATGCAAGTAGAGTGGTTGCAGATCAATTGTATAAAAGAAAGGGTAATGACATCATCCTATTGCCCTACAATCACGGGTTTGATTTTCCTTTTAATTAAGTATTCGTAAAGATCTATTATCATAATTTATTTTGATTGAATTTTGAAGAAACCATTGGGTGTTGGCAGTACTAAACCTGAAAACAACCATTTGCTATTATCTTGATTTCTTATGGCCTAGAAGTGTAGATGAGCAGTTGAGGCAAATTATTGATTCCTAAGTAATATAAATTATCATAATGGATGATAAAAGAGTTGGAATATACTTTGATATAATTTTGATTTTTTATAGGGCAATGGTCGTGTATGCTTCACGAAGTGGTGCCAACATAAGGGTTAAACTCATCTGGATTAACGCTACGGTAAGCATTTAATCCCTTATTTAAATTGTGGTTGTAATTTTATTGTAAATATTGAAACCCTTTAGTTTAAACTGAAGTCGCAATGGTTTCACATTTCTTGATATTTTTAATTGTGTAGTGTCCACGTCAGCCAGGAGGTACTGAATGCGGCTACTATGTGATGAAGTTCATGAAGGAGATAGCTTACGAAGGAGTTGAAATACTTGACAATGATAATGTAAGTTTAGGCATATTTTAGTTTGTATATTAGAGAAATATGTACTTATATATCCAAACAAATGCTTAAATTCATATATTAGGATTAAATTCTAATTTTTAAGATTTATTATAGAGTAAACTTCCGTTTTGCTCCCTGTGGGTTGGTCACTTTAACGGTTTTGCCCCAAACCTTTCAAAATAGCCATTTTCTCCCTGATCTATGAAGGCCTTCATGATTTTACTCCCGGCCCTAAACGCCATCCATTTTAACTGTTAAACCCTGTCACGTGCAAAACACCTGAGGGCAGTTATGTCTTTTCCCTAACAACCCATTTCCCCATTCCATCTTCTTCTTCATTGCCTTTAAAACCCTAACTTCCATGGCATCTTCTATCAACCTCTTCATGCCCTGCAATCTGAATTCTGAAACCAACATCTTCAAAAATAGTACAAGTCATCAATGCATAGATCTATGAAACAAACAATATCCAGTTCAATAGATCTGAAACCAACCTCTTCAGATCCACTTTTCACCTCAATCACCATACCACAATTCACTCCACTCTCAACTCTATGAGTAAATATCTTCAAAACCCTAACCCTACCTACCAGCTTCATCCCCATCTCAATCTCCATCGTCTCTCCACTCATCCCAAATTCCGGTCCACCACCATTCCCCACCGTCTCCGCCGCCGTGACCAGCCGGTCAAACCTGTCACTATCTCCACCGCATCCCGCCGGTGAACGTGTTCTCCGGCGTACGTCACAATCAGCATCTTCGAATCGTCCACCGCTAACTCCACACACTTCCTTGCCGGACATCCTTTTCCGGTACTACACTTGTAGTAAACTCTACACATTTCACACAAATTCAAATCAATATAGGCATATATTTTTGATTTATCGAAGGTTATCGAGTATAAAACAGTAATATAATGTGTGTAATTCAAGTATTTTTGATGATTGAGTACCTAGGGTTTGGTGAATGGTAGCATGAGGCGGTTCTGGTTTGTGGCTGGTGGTGGTACACTGGTACCTAGGGTTGAGAAAAAGAGACAGGATGAAGAAAAGACGAATTGATGTAGAGAGAGAAGATAGTGTGTAGAGAGAAGATGAATATGATATATAATATATAAATATCTTTATAACTGAATTACTAAAATGCCCTTACTTTTATTTTTAAAATTACCAAAATGTCCTTCTAGTTAACAGACATTATGGATGGAGTTAGAGGCGGGGAGCAAAATCATGAAGGCCTTCATAGACCAGGGAGTAAAATGGCTATTTTGAAAGGTTTGGGGCAAAACCGTTAAAGTGACCAAACCACAGGGAGCAAAACGGAAGTTTACTCTTTATTTTATTTAATTGTTGTCTTAGGTTGGGAAAGGAGTAGAGGAATATTCAGCTGCGGATATGGATGGCATTCGCGAAGATTGGTCGACTTATGCGGTTACCTCTATTTTTAAGTGACAAATTGTATTTTAGGTGTTGACGATGTATTGACAAACAATTCTTTTTTTTTTTGTTAACGTTAAAATGTTCGTAGTATACTTGACAAAGGATTATGTAATGGATTGTTTTGGTGTGTATATATATATGTGTGTGTGTGTGTATGTGTATTTGTTTTATGAAAAAGATTTATTGTTTTTGTTATTATACATGTATTTAGGGCAAATTAGTAACTCCATAAAAAAATTTAAACAATTAAAAGCATGACATGCGTAAATGAATGTCATATGTATTTGTCATAAATGCTTGTCATGAACGTGTGTCATTAAAATGTGTCATAAAATGAATGTTATGAATGCGTGTCAATAAATATGTGTCATAAATGTGTGTCATAAAAACATGACACACAAATGCATGTCATATTAATTTTATAACCCATCAATCAACGACACGCTTTTACGTGTCATAATTACCATTTTATGAC
Source organism: Helianthus annuus (assembly GCF_002127325.2). Classification (NCBI taxonomy): domain Eukaryota; kingdom Viridiplantae; phylum Streptophyta; class Magnoliopsida; order Asterales; family Asteraceae; genus Helianthus; species Helianthus annuus. The sequence continues at coordinate 166,850,124 of NC_035442.2, forward strand.
GCACAATGTGCGTTAAGAAATGTGTATTTTCTAGTAGTGACAGTAATACTATACACCTAGATTTAATATGTTAATATTTTCAGTTTTATGTGTATATATAAGTTATTAAAGTAAAAAAAGTTTGGAAAATTATATTTAACTAAAAGAAATACTACTATGTATAATTTTATTACCATCTTGACTATAAACATGATAAACGTTTCAAAAGACGTCATACATATTAATAGAATAAGTATTCCTCTGTGTGTGTATACATATATTAATTACAGGCTTACAGCTACATATAAAACAGATTATGATTATCCAATATTAAATTTAAAACTGTCAATTTAATCACTTTCAAATCATATATCGAAACAAGCTAGTGGTTTTGTTAAACGGTGCCACGTTTAGTAAATATCAATTATTATAATTAAGGCGTCTCTTTCAGCCTATTTTTTTTATTTTTATTTCCACATGATACCCATTATTTGCTTAAATACAATAATGGTCTTTTCATATTCGAATCTCATTATTGAAAGTTGAAACAAAGCTCTTCTTCATTCATTAAATCAAGAAAAAATAGTTAAATTGTAAATGTTTGAAAATTATATGCAATTCAGCACAAAAAAAAAAAAGCCTGGATGCACCTTTTTATTTTGCAACGGGGTCATGAGACTTAAGTTGGTCGGTTATGTTGGTTACTTGAGACGTATTTAACGACTAAATTACCTGGTTATTGATAGTTAAAGTGTCATATTTTAATGGTCATTAGCTTAATTTTTAATGTTCTTGTTACATGTAAGTAACACATTAGACGGGTAATGAGACGTATATCAGGTATGAGATTAGTTTTAAAAAAATTGCAGGTATGGGACGGGTGTGTGAAATGTGATATCCAACCTAATTACCCGAAAATATATATATTCGTTTACCTAAACTATATACTCTACATATACCTTAGTTTTTTTTTTAATTATTAATGATTAATTTCTCATTTTAGAATATGTATTTGATAATATTATATTTTTTTTATTATATGAACTATTAACTTATCTTTTGAGATTTATGTTATCCTAGATTATACATATTTTAGATATTTCAAACTTTATACCGATAATTATGTCTACGTAATTAATCATATTTTAATATATTGTATTGTTAACAAAATAAAGTTATATAAAAGTAGAATGGTAAGAAAAAAATGTAATTCAAAATCTCCATGGGTATTTTTCAAGAAACTCCTAGGTATACTTGATACCTAACGGTAGTTAACTAACATATACCCAACATGTATTGTGTTGGGTATGTGACACTGTTTTACAACCGGACATAAGACAGAGTTTATCAATACATCTCCCAAACTTGTCCCGTTACCATCCCTATGTTTCAGAAACTTGCGAACAAAATCACCATATTATCAAAGTTGTATCATATGTCATCTAATGTAATAGGGCAAACTTTATTGAGTACAATGAATCCCTAATTATGGTGAGACAGAATTTATTGAAGATGATTATTACCTAGCCTCAACTCACATGACCATGCCCGTGGAAAGATGTTGAGATTATACCAAGTAACCACTCCAGTTAAGGTGATATGTTTTAGGTGACTGTACAACTCTATTAACCTAAGTTTATGTTTCATCTCACACATTTAAACCACCTAACATTATAATATTTGGAGGTTGATTTAGCAACAATTAACAAACTACATTGTTAGGATTTGTTGTCATACCCTGATAAAAGCGGAAACATGAAGTGCAACTTTCACACTATTCTGAGCCTTTGATTACACCAAATGACCACTAATGAAATTTAGTTAAAATCGCAAAAGGGACATTCGATGCTTGCTTCATAAAATAGTTTTACAGACCATCGTTCAAATCGGTGGTGGTGGCTGGGATACGGTGCTGGTGGTGGTGGAGGTTGGTTGGAGAGAGAGAGGGGTTGAAGAGAGGAAGAAGGTGACCAGAATTAACTGGATTTATGTGGATACATATTGAAGAAACACTGACCTATATAGTGATTTTGGGCTAAGACTTCAATGATTAGTGACCCGAACGCTTGGCTGCAAAACAGAAACACCGTTAGGACTCGTTACAGGAATGCGGTTATTCCTGTAACCACCCTCCGGCGTTAGAATAAGTCTCGGTTTATGGGAGTAAAAGAAATTAAAGGGAGGAAGTTATGTGAGAGCAAGATGATCATACCTTATACGTTTACCTTTATTTATAGGTTTTCCATTAGGGTTTCCTCTAACCTAGGATATATTCCGATAAGTTAGAGATTTACATGATCTTCCCAAAAAGTTGGAGATTTGGTTGTGTAACTTCCATGCAGATATGGAAGGTTCTAGAATAATCATTTATATTTATATTAAAATAATAGGTTGTAACCGGGTCGGGTTGACCGATGCGGGTCACACCTCGTCATGTCCCCCCAGTCCGAGTTCATGGAATGAAATCCATTAGCTCGGACTAAGAGAGAAAAAAGGAAAAGTTATTATATTATGTTCATTGCCAAATACGTTGGGCCTAGTGCCGTTACGTTTTGGGGAAATGACGGCAAAAAGATAGGATGTGACAGTTGGGTCATCATTGGGATGACAACTGTTTTCACCCTGTTTGGACACGTATTTCCGCCCGTACGTCTTTTTTGAATTTGAAAAGTTGCTGTTGCGTATAAATAACACCTCTATACGTGAGAGTTCAAACCTCTCTCCCCCAAATCGTTCTCTTATCATTCTTTCCAAAAAATGGCCTCGAAACCTAGTGAATCGTCCTCTTCTGCTGTCGCCGCTACCGATGTGCTGTTCTGCAAGTGGGGCGTAACGTCGTACAACAACCTTGTTCAAGATTACGGTATCCGGGCCGAATGGAACCCTGTACTGCCGTCCAAAACAGATACTGCCTTCCCTCTGAAGACGGGTAAAATCACGTTGTTTAGTGATTTCTTCAAGTTCTGTAATTTCCGGTTGCCCACTACCAAGTTTCTCAAATTAGTGCTTGATTTTTACCATATCCACATTTCTCAATTACATCCTCTTGGCCTGGTGAAACTCCGCCAGTTCGAATTTGCCTGTATTGCCCTAGGTCATATTCCGGAACTGGTTGTGTTTAGGGCTTTCTTCGTGCTTGTGTGGAAATCCCCTTTTTTCACCTTCGATCGGCGAGATACTGATGTGTCCTGCCTTAGGGACATTCCTACCAGTTCTAGGGATAAAGATTGGAAGAAAAGGTTTTTCTATATTGATGCCTCTGTTATCCCTGGTGAAATGCATTGGATGGAAAAGGGGCCAAAAGATAAGGTCAAAGATGAAAGTCCTTCAGAGGACGCGTATGTATCGAACGCTTTGTACACGAAAATGTGTGGCCGTCCCTTCGAGTGTACAGTTATCCCTGAAGGTGCTTTGGTGATGGCCGGTATGAGTTTGTTATGGCGTGATATCCAGCGATACCCCTCGTTTCAAAGGGATGATGCAGGTATGTTTGACTACCCTTGGTCATATTTGTCTTTAATTTCAAAAATGACCTATATGCATTCCGCAGGGGAATGGAGTATGTTCGATTTTGTTGACCCTCCGCGGCACTTGGCGTTAAAACCTGCTGACCGCGTGCTGGATGAAGGGGAGCTGGACGTGCTAGGGATGCACCTTTAACAGTTTATTTTACCCGCTGTACCAGCGGATCCGGCTTCATACGTTTCCCCCTATCAACTGCTTCAACTACCAGTGCTCCTGCGGTGGAGAAGAAGATTGCTCGGATAAAGCTTACCGGAAAGAAACATACGACGACTAATGTTGCTGTTGTTTCTACTGAGGTATCCGCCTCTCTTGGGCAGGTTGTTTCACTGTCCGCCGGCCTGACTAGCCCTGGACGTGCCCTGAAAAAGAGGAAAACGTTCGTTGTTCCTACCCTAAGTGCCTTCGAGGCGATACAAGCTGCTCATGCTTTCCCGATAAGTATGTACCTACTGACCTGGGTTGCTAATGTGGTCTAAAAACTTCGTGTTTCTGAATTGTTTCGTGTGGTTGTGTAGGTACCTCTGCGGGAGTACCGTCTGGGGTTGCTACATCAACTCCTGTGGCGACTTTGGCATTGTCGGCGCCTGATGCCTGTATTGGCGTGTCTGCGGAGCTCAAAACCCAGGCTTCCGCCACCACTGCCATTAGCTGTGCCATGCCGCTTCCTACCCCTACCCTATCTGTAGCTATGACCGTTGATCCAATCGCTGCACCTCGGACATGCGGCGTTGGTACATCCTTGTTTGATTCGCCCATAAGTATCGTTTCTGTTACTGAGAAAGAAGTTACCACCGCATCCATGGCCCAGGAGGTGACTAGCCTTGGTGGTGCTGCTGCTAGTGAAGCTGGGGGGTCAAGCAGCGGCATTGCTGATGACGGTGTCCGTCTGATTGATGACCTGTTCTTACCAATCGTTCGTTGGGATCCCAATGCTCAAGAGAAACGCTATCAGCCACACCGGAAAATCGCGGAATCTTCAAGGCTAATTTTCCCCCCTGTGATTCAACACTGGGTTGAGCGGGCGTATCCCCCTGCCGAGGCGGCGTATGTAGAGGGTTTGAACAATGAAGATCTGATAAATTCTTCGATATCTGATTCTGTGAGCCTACCACGAAGGCTGATTGAAATTCGTCGTAGGTGGATGCATGATAACACCCAACTCCACCAGACGCGGGCTACTATTCAAGAGCTGAGGGATGACAAGCATCGCTTGGAAAGTCAACTTCAAACTGTGGGGTTAAGGGAAGCCAGGTTTGTGTCAGAGAAAAACAAGGCTGAGGAAGATTTAAAGAGGGTGACTGCCCATCTTGCTGAAGAACGGATTATGTGGGCCCGCGATATGGCGGAGAAGGACCGAGTGTTAGCTCAGGCTAAGAATATACAAGAAGAGTTGGAGCGTAAGGCCATAGCGGAGGCCCAAAAGGTGAGACTCGAGTTATCGGCACAATTGGAAAAATTCCGTGTTGACACTGATTTTGTGTCTCAGGTTCAGGAACGGTACCAAGGCTTGACAGCCGAAGTAGAAGCTTCCCATACCAAAGTCCGGCTTCTTCAGGCGGAGCTGGAAGAGCGAGAGGGGAAGGTCAAGGAGCTGCAGGACCATTGCGATTCGCTTATCACTCAGGATAGCAAACTTGCTGCATCATCGACATCTCAATTGAAGGAGGTGGAAAATGCGTTGGCACAATCTAACGCTGAAGTGGATGATTTAACTAGCCAGCTGGCGGCTGTTCGTGGTGACAGGAATTGGTTGATAACCAACGGGCTGGTGGGGGCGTTTGAGTACTTGCGCAAGTCGTCCCCCTTTACCAGTTTGATTGATCGCTTATCTGCGGCTGCTTATCAATCCGGGCATCATGATGGCGTATATAAGGGCTATATGGATTGCCATCAGTTAGATAAGATATCGCTAGACTTTCATGCTGTCAAGAGTAAACTTCAAACTGATATGGCGAATGCCCTTGAAGCGGCATACACCGAGCCGCTGCCCTGTTATGGCGATTTGATGGACAAAGTCAATGAGGATGGGATAGAGTCGCTGCGTTTGATGCTGGACCCCGCGGAGGAGTCTGAAGAAGAATGATAACCTTGTTTCTTTGTTACTTGTTATGTACTCTTGTTGCCTTGCAAATGACACTATTTGACTTGGGTTTAGTGCCCATACCTGTTTTGATTTGACAGCCATTTTAATGCTAATGTCATGATTTCTGACACCGCCGTATTTTGAAAATATGGCCCTGTGACGTGTAATGATTATTTTCTATTAATGCATCCAACGTCATCACTGTCAAAACTTTTTTAATCTTTCTATAAATTTGCCTCCCTTTTCCTTATTTGGTAGTTTGGACAAGATGGAGAGAAAACGGTATAGGCAAAGGCTCACCGAAATCTTCCGAGTGCTTGATGCTACCGATGGTTTGCTCCAGTTACAATATCCGGTAACAAGGTCAATGCTTCGGGGGAGGAGACCAGTTCCCAATGTTGTTCCGGCCCGTGCTAATCGGGCATGTCAGAGCATTGTCATCGAGGACCCTCAGCCGGTGGATCCCGGAGTGCCATCCTTATCGGCGGACGTCCTGACGAGTCTTATTCCGGTGGATCATGATCAACGATACCGCCTGACGTACCAACGTCGCTCTGGTGATCACCCTTAAAAGCAACAGATGGACGAGTCAGGTATGGTGGTTCCGGTGGTTGGTGATGAATCATCTGGCAACTTGGCAGTTGATCCAGCTGCATTTGTTGATGATGGTGTGGTGGTGCATACCCCTGCAGTGGTGATGGCACCTAACTTCCATCAGTAGATATTTTGAACATGTTCTGTATTTTGGTTCCCCTGTCTTGGTTTTTAACGACAGGGACAAGTACTTGGTTTTGTTTGAGATAGGTTATGTGTATGTAAGAATGTCTATCTGTTTTGTGGCGGTGTATGTATCTATTACTAAGATACCCGCCGTAAGCGCTTTATTTGTTAACCCTATGACTTATGCAAGTGAAAGTATTTCGTGTTTAAGGGTGTTGTTTGTATTTTTACCGTTTTGTGCATTCGTTGTGCGATGGTAACTTAAAACAAAATTAAATGTTTTTTATTAAACTTGGACTGAAGTAAAAACGAAAAGACACCGCTGAGGGTGAGTTACAATTCTGAACTGCGAAAAACTGTTAACTCTTGCTGTTAGGAGCAAGGTTTTACAGGTAGCATTTTCTTAACTGGGCGATGTTCCAACTACGTGGTACTGGTGTGCCATCTAGTCGAGATAGGCGATAGGCCCCTTTGCCCAGATCTTCTTGGACGACATAAGGGCCTTCCCAGTTTGGGCCCAGCTTACCCGAAGGTTCCATCCTGCTTGCTTCGTTGTCACGCATGACGTAATCTCCTGCTTTGAAGTTCTGTTTGGCCACTCGCTTGTTATAATACTTTTCTAATGGTTTCTTGTATTTTGCTTCGCTGATGGCGGCTGCCTCGCGCCTTTCTTCCAATAGGTCCAGGCCTTCCCTTAGAGATCTGTCATTGTCATCGCCTGTGTTGAGACGGCGTAGTGACGGTAATCCCGCTTCAGCGGGTATCATTGCTTCCGCTCCATAGGTTAGGCTGAACGGGGTTTCGTTGTTGCTGGTTTTGGGCATTGTTCTATGTGCCCAGAGGACATTTGGCAATTCTACCACCCAGGAGCTTCCTTCGTGTCCTAGTCGTTTCTTGATGCCATCCAGCAAACTTCTGTTTGTCCGCTCTACCTGGCCGTTTCCTTGGGGGTGTGCGACCGACGTGAAGATCTATTGGATGTGGAGATTTGTGCACCATTCCTGGAAAATTCTGTCTATGAACTGTGTTCCATTATCACTCACCAGGTAGAGTGGTAATCCGAACCTACACACTATGTGTTCCCAGAGGAATTTTTTGGCGTTGTCCGCCGTTATCTTGGCCAAAGGCTTGGCTTCCACCTATTTGGTGAAGTAATCAACCGCCACAATCAGGTACTTTAACTTTCCGGGGGCTGGTGGGAAAGGTCCTACGATATCCCCGGCCCATTTCTGGAAAGGCCACGCCGCTGTCACCGGCACTAGGCTGTTCTTAGGCCTTATTGTTTGAAGAGCGAATTTCTGGCAGCTGCGGCATTTTCGTAGTTCCATTACGGCGTCTTCGTGCATCCCTGGCCAGTAATACCCCGCGCTATGGATTTTGGCTACTACTGCTCGAGGTCCGGTGTGTATACCGCATAGACCCGCATGGATCTCGCTGATGAGGTACTTTGCCTCTGTTGGGGAAACACATCGCAGCAAGGGGCCCAGGTAAGATTTTCGGTATAGGACACCATTGTTGATTTCATACTGCAGCGCTTTCGTTTGTATCTTCTGTGCTTCGCCCTTGGCGGGAGGTAACACCCCTGTCTCAAGGAAACGTAGAATCGGAGTGTACCAGCAAGGGTCTTCCATTGTAACGGCGGAGACATTCCGTGGTTCGATTGAGGGTGTCTGCAGCGTTTCGACTTTGACTTCCTTTTCCATACCTGAGGTGGCGAGTTTGCTGAGAGCGTCTGCTATCTGATTCTTGCCTCTATGTACATGGTTGAGCGTGACGTTGTCGAAAGAAGCCATGAGTTCTTTTGTTTTCTCTAAGTATTTCGCCATTGATTCATCCTTGGCTTCATACGTCTCGTTTACCTGGTTGTTGACCAGCAGCGAGTCAACGTACGCGTCTACCCTTGCTGCCCCCATGGATTTTGCCATCCTTAGACCTGCTAGTAGTGCTTCGTACTCCGCTTCATTATTAGAACATTCGAAATCGAAACGTAAGGCGTACATCAGCCTGATTGCATCTGGACTTATCAGCATTAAGCCGGCGCCAGATCCCTTTCCACTAGATGATCCATCAGTGTATAGCTTCCAAGTCTGCCGGGCAGTGCTGGATTCCGGGATGTCCTGGACGACTGGGTCCACAATAGCTTCTCCTTCCGGTATTTCGGCCAGAAAATCAGCAATCACTTGCCCCTTAACTGCCGTTCGCTTCTGATATTCGATATCCAAGGCGCCAAGTTCAATAGCCCACTTGGCCAACCTGCCAGAAATCTCCGGCTTATGCAGGACTTGTTGCAGCGGGTAATTGGTTAGGACTTGCACGCGATGTGCCTGAAAATATCTTCTCAGTCGCCTTGTGGCGTGAACTAGTGCTAAAACTAGCTTTTCCAGCGTGGGATATCGCGTTTCAGGCCCCGCTAACACCCGGCTTATGTAATATATCGGTGTCTGCTTTCCATCTCGCTCAACCATGAGCACAGCACTTACCGCCGTATGAGCTGCTGCTAAATACATCTTTAAAATTTCACTGGGCCTTGGCGCTGTCAGCATGGGTAACCCTTCTATGAAACGTTTCATGTCTTGCAAAGCCTGCTCTGCTTCGCTGGTCCATTTGAAGTTTTTCTTGCTGAGGCAATCTTTTAATGTTTTTATAAAGGGTAATGATTTTTCGGCGTGTCTTGCTAAGAACCTGTTGATCGCTACCAATCGTCCGTTTAGGGCTTGAGCTTCCTTTAGCGTTCTTGGGGAAGGCATTCGCGCTATGGCGGCTACTTTTTCCGGGTTAGCTTTAAAACCATCTCGGGTGACTATTACCCCCAGGGACTTTCCTTCTTCCACCCCGAAAGAGCATTTCTTTGGGTTTAATTTTATGTTGTATTCCCTAAGTCGCTGAAAAGTTTCTTCGATATCTGCTAACATCTGCTTTTCTTCGCTGCTTTTAATTACAAGGTCGTCTACGTAGACTTCCAAATTTCGCCCAATCTGTGTTTCGAACACCTTGTCCATGAGCCTCTGATAGGTAGCTCCTGCGTTTCGTAGCCCAAAAGGCATTTTGGTATAACAAAAGATGCCCACGTCGGTATGAAACGCTGTTTTTTCTTCATCTTCCTTGGACATTTTGATCTGGTGGTACCCTTTATATGCGTCCAGGAAACATTTGAATCGGTAAGGTGCCAGGGAGTCGACTTTTAAATCAATCTCGGGTAACGGGTACGCATCCTTTGGGCACGCTTTATTTAAATCTTTGAAATCGATGCACATTCGCCACGTGCCATCTGGCTTTTTTACCATGACCGGGTTGGATACCCATGTATGGTATTGCGTTTCCCTGAGGATTCCAGCTTCCACTAACTTTCGTACTTCTTTAACAACCGCCGCCCGTCGGTCCAGGGCCATGCTGCGTTTACCCTGAGCAACCGGCTTAACGCCTGGAAGTGTGGCGAGCCTGTGTTCTGCTTTATCACGGGGGACTCCCGTCATGTCGGAGTGTTCGAAAGCGAAAATGTCCACATTTCTTTTTAACAGTTGCTTCAAGTCGTTTTTAACTTCCGGGGACAGAGTGTCCCCGATTGTGACCATTTGGTCTGGATGGCGTGTGCTTAGTACCCATCTTTCTGGGCCCGTGGCCCCGGTGGGCCCTTGGCGGCACCGTTGGGTACTTAGTACTTCTCCAATTTTATCACGAAACACAGTAGCGATAACTCGCGGTGTGGGGAACTTCATAAAACCCCTCGCCGTGGAGACTATGGCGTCCAATTTCCCCAGGGTGAATCTTCCGATTATCACATTGTGGTACGACTCAGCGCGGACCACGAGGAAGGTTAGTAGTATGGTTCTTTCTTTGGGTGACTGCCCAAAGGTTACCGGGAAAGTGATTTGACCAATAGGATCAACCTTTTCCCCTGTGAAACCTTTGATGGGGGCGTGTACTGATTCAAGCAACTTCCTATCTTCTGGTTGCATTCTGTTGAAACAATGTTCATAGATAATGTCTTCTGAGCTCCCAGTGTCGACTAGGATTCGCCTCATGCGGTAGTCTCCTACTGCCGCGGATATGATCAGGGCATCTGTGGTGAGGTGCAAATCCTCCATTCGAGGTTCTATGGTCATTGTTGCCAACATCCAAGGCTCGAGCGTGGAGAAACTCCTCTTTGCCCCCCTTCCCATATCCGCGTGTACCATGTTCAGTTCACGCGGCCTTTTGCCTGCCGCTTTGTCATTCTCCTCCTTGACCACTGGCGGGCCTTGCTTGATGTCTCGTACTAAGTGTGCCAACTTACCTGACTTCACAAAGTATTCGATCTGCTTCTTAAGCTAGAAACAGTCGTTGGTGTCATGCCCGCTTCCTTTGTGGTACTCGCAGTATTTACTCGTATCCTTGTTAGGGTTGTCTTTCAACGGCTTTGGTGGATTAAGCCTGAGGTTTTCTGAGGCTAGAATTTCAGCCGGTGTCTTGCTTAAGTTGGGATATTCAGACCGAGGTTTCGACGGCTCGTTCCTTGAATAGGAGTTTCGGTGCCTGTCGTATCGCGAGTCTTTGTCGTTTCTCTGGTATCGGTCCCCCCTATTTTTGCTTTTGGATCCCCGGTGATCTTTTTCCTCCTGATTCTTTAGGGCTTCTTTCTTCCTATTGGCTGCGTGACTGGCTGCTACCGCCTTCTCTTGTATAACGTATACTTTGGCTATTCGAAGTATTTCGTCTATGGTTGGGGGTACACCATCCCTTCCATGCAGCGTTCTCAATAGCTCATCGTCGTTGACTCCCTGGAGGAAAGCTCCACAAGCCAGATCATTCGTTACGCCTGGGATCGCCAAGCTTTCTTTGTTGAACCTGATAATAAAATTTTCTACCGTCTCATTGTCCCGACGACGGATGTGGAGGAGTTCGTTTCTATCTTTCGTATGTCGGCGCTGCTGACTAAACTGTAAGATAAACTTTGATTCCAAATCTTCAAAGCTGTCTATTTCGCCTGTGGGCAGGCTGTCCCACCAAACTCGGGCCGCTCCCACTAGAGTTTGTACGAACATTTTGCACCATAGGGGCATGGACCAACAGGCCACTTCGCCGGCGCTCTTAAATAAGTTGAGATGATCATCCGGATCGGCGAGACCATCGTACTTGCCGACCGTTTGGGGCATTTTGGGTTTTTCTTTGATAGGAGCCTCGGCGATCCTACGAGTGAATTTGGACCGGAACGTCGCGTCTACCGGCTTATACGGTTTGGTAAGTTCATCTTCTTCCACATTTACCGGCTGTGCCGGTGGAGCGTCCATACCCGGGGCAGGTCCCACTATTGGGTTGGAGTTTCCCAATGGGGTTACCCGGGGCCTGACCGCGTTTCCTCTGTCGTACATGGGCTCAGTCGGAGCTTGGGTATACATTGGTTGTGGAGTTGGGACATTCCACCATGGCGGCATGTAAGCCGCGTATGGCGATTGAGTGCTTCCTTGCGCGGTTCCCTGGAGAGGGTACGCCGAACCCCCGTATGAGGGTAAATACCCATAAGGGGGTGCGTAACAATACCCCAGGAAGTATACTTGATTTCCTGGTGTGACAGGGGCATTCATTACCCCTGCTGGCATGATGACCGGCTGGTGAGGCGGGGTAGATAATGCCGCCGTGAGCGCCGCTGAGTATAGCGGCGGCATTGAGTTGGAAACCAGCGGCTGGTAGTATTGAGGCATACTAATCTCTGACACGACGGCGCTGGGGCTCGCCGATGTAATGACAGGGGTGGAGAAGAGGCGTGAAGCCTGTGCATTAGTCGTTGTCGCCGGGGTGAACATATTACTGCTAGCTCCCCCCAGCTCCCTTGACTGTAGTTGTGAGGGCATATAGAGAAACGGACTCGTAACCACAGTCTGGGAAGAGACGGTGGTGATGTTGTCAAAGCCTGGAGGTGGATCCTCTGCCTCAAACTCCGGATCCAGCGACCTCGTAACGGCTGGGGAAGACTGTGGTACGGTACCGAGGCTCGCCCCCAACGTCAAATTATTGTTTATCATCATTTGATCTGCCACGTTCTGATCACTTGCCATGAGGTTCTGTCACTGAATGGGTCCCACGGATGGCGCCAATGAAGAAACACTGACCTATATAGTGATTTTGGGCTAAGACTTCAATGATTAGTGACCCGAACGCTTGGCTGCAAAACAGAAACACCGTTAGGACTCGTTACAGGAATGGGGTTATTCCTGTAACCACCCTCCGGCGTGAGAATAAGTCTCGGTTTATGGGAGTAAAAGAAATTAAAGGGAGGAAGTTATGTGAGAGCAAGATGATCATACCTTATACGTTTACCTTTATTTATAGGTTTTCCATTAGGGTTTCCTCTAACCTAGGATATATTCCGATAAGTTAGAGATTTACATGATCTTCCCAAAAGGTTGGAGATTTGGTTGTGTAACTTCCATGCAGATATGGAAGGTTCTAGAATAATCATTTATATTTATATTAAATTAATAGGTTGTAACCGGGTCGGGTTGACCGATGCGGGTCACACCTCGTCACATATATACTTTTTTTCTTTTTTAAATAAATGAGTAAAATTACCAATCTGCCCTCATATGCAAGTCACGTGACTAGACTTAACTAAAAAATTTAATCTTGTTACTGCTAAAGGACGTAAGGTGTAGTGAATTTTCCAAGTAAAGGACCGTGGCTGTAATTATTGAAGTTAAAGGTTATCCATTGCAATCTGATACAAACATAAAGGACGGAAAGTGTAATTTACCCATTTATTTTTAACAAAGCTTTACAAAAAAACTAACTTTGGTAAGTGAATCTACACATGTTATCACTAGACTACGAAAGATCTTTGAGAAATGAAGAGAGTTCTCACTTAAACAAGCAAGGAGTAGTGCTTGAATCAACAAGATCTTGTTTTGTAACACCTTGTATCACCTTAGGATATTTAAAGGGACTTGAATCTTAGCTTGTTGTTTGAAGAAAATGTGGTGTGTGTGTGTTGAGTGAGCCCTAAGGGCGAGAAAGAAAGTGAAGGTGAGTGTCTTTTGTGGTGTAAGTGTTAGGAAATGTAAGAAGACATGATCTTAGATAACCTTTATTCAAAATATCTCAACTTTCCACCATGTGATGAATTTGATTAAACAAATGAGGGATGGTGGTGATGATGGCCTTGTGGCCGGTTGGGGGCATGGGTATGGGGATTGATTGAATTTTGACTTTGGTGATCTTGATCAAGATTTGACTTTTACTTGTAGTTGAGTTTTAGTTGAAAACGAGTGATAATCTAGCATCTAGTTACTAGGCTCTATTACATGTGTTTTTAATTATATGTATAATAATACATAGTCTAGTGTATTATAAGTGTATTTATACAATATAATACCATTTTATTCATAAAATACGCGTTAAAGTCACAATTAGCATCAAATACTTATTTATACATATAATTACATATTAATACAAGTCCCAACATATTAAAATATGACAACTTCGACTTTGATATGCGCATGATGACCTAACTATTTAAATTTAAGATGATCATGTATAATTCAATGCATACTAGGGTTTAGGGTCCGTACGGATATTCATCTAAAACTGATGGTTGTCACATTTGTAATGATAAAATCAAGTAAAAATATAAAATAACTTTGTTTACAAACTTGTACACATTCTGAATCACATGACACATTATATATATAGGGTTAGGTTAAGGTACAAATGCCCTTATCGTACATTACGTACGCTACAATCTCAGCCGTCCGATCATCTTCCCGCATTGAATTTGCATGTTGTTTTTTTGTAACAATTTCGCATGTTGGTTTTTTAACATGCGATTTCATCAAAATTACCACATGCGAAATTGTTACAAAAAACAACATGCTATTTATCTAAATTATCACATGCGAAATTGTTATAAAAAAAACAACATGCTATTTCATCAAAATTATCACATGCGAAATTGGTACAAAAAAACAACATGCGAATTCATCAAAAATTATCACATGCGAAATTGTTATAAAAAAACATGCGATTTTAAAATGCGGGAAGATGATCTGACGGCTGAGATTGAAGCGTACGTAATGTACGATAAGCAATAATGTACAATACTCTTTACCTATATATATATATACAAAAATCTAACTTGGACCGTCAAAGGTTGTCTGATGGTAGCAATCAGATTAATAACCATAGTAGCGAGTTGGTCGGGTGAATAAAGCTCTTCGTTTTATTTTTATTTTTTTGAGTTTATGAAACACCCATTTCCATAAAAGGTTAAATCGTCATAAAATTTGAACTTCCATACCGTAACAAATTTTTTTACCAAAATACCCTTATGGTTAAATATAAAATTCGTAGCCATCAAAGCGTTTCACGCAACATTTGTTCAAACTACCAAACCACAACTACCAATTTAACTTACTTACAAAAGACATTAAGTCTAAAAGTGGCATTTACAACCCAAAAGAGTTTTGACCCGTTTGACATTAAACATAACCGGAAGCGCATAGAGGGCATTGAGGTGTGTTCGTCCCAAGCTCGCCATTCCTAAGCATGCAATTTACCTATCATTCACATCACAAAAAATACATTAAAAGTATGTGTCATTAAACACTAAAACTACATTCTTCATTCCTCATCTTATTTGACCCGTTAGCAAGGTCCTACTTCCATATCATGTAATTATTTCATCCGTACCATAATTCGTCTACAACGAATTTGGTTTTCATCATTCCATCATCATCAAAATTACACATTCTATCCAACTCATTCTTTCGGTCGAAATATAACCATTTTCATATTCCATCATCTTTGGGTTATTTGACCCATTCATAACAAGTTAACATAGTGAACAATCCATTCTTATTACTAATTCATTCATCTTGACCCGATTGACAACGAGTCATATCATACACAATATCATCATCATAAACTTATGCTCATTTTGACCCGTTAGTAACGAGTCGATACACATCCTTTACTTTCTCATTCCTAACTATTACTTGAAAGCTCAACACATCAATCTACCATGTTCTACGCTAAAACTTTCAACTAGAATTAATATAATAAGACGATCATCGTAACTTACATTAAGGATAGACAAAGTTCATATGAACTTACCTTTACCTTGCATTGCTTGCGACCCGGATTGGCTCGTGCTTTCTTCCTTCACTCCTACAATTTCACATTCAACATTCTTTCAATCTCATGTTTTTATCTCACATTTACATTAACGTAGTGAGCTAACAACTCATCATTTCACCAATCCTAACCATTTATCATCATATGCATATGAAATCATCAACATCACATGAAACTAATACTCAAGCATTTCATCAAACACATGGTGTGCATACCATTAACAAAGCATAATGTACAAGTATCTTATGCATATCCTCACTAGTTCATGTCAAGATCATCAATTCAACTAATCTCATATAACATTCATTCTAAATCAATTTCATCTAACAAATACTCATTATACGCAGCTTCATACATAATCATTACACTAATTTGCACATGATTCATCATTACACTTCACATTACTCCTATTCAAGTGGGTTTTCACTTTTAATCATCAATTCAGCCGAATTCAAACATAATTCATGTTCTATGTGGTGTTTTTAACCCATACTCATACTAATTTCACATAAATTCGTGGATTGCTTGAAACCCATTTCATACAAGATCATCAAATTACAAATTTCGACATACCTTAAGTAGAGAACACTTGGATGTTTAAGAAACCCATCACATGCATAAGAATTCAGCCCTAATTCACTCTCAAATGGCTGAATTTCTAGTTATAGTTGAAGGAGTGAATTTTTCTCCTTCCATGTTCTATCTCGACATACTCAAATACACACATCCCACTTACTGTATTCCTTTTCTTGTTATAACATGGCTTTTCAAATGTTACATTTCAGCCCCTACTATTCTAATACATGTCACTTTAATATCTAAGTATTAAATAGGCTAGCTTCCACTTAATTAAATTTGTTCACACCAAACAATCACACTTACTAGCATGGTAACCGACTTTTATTACACTAAAAGTCTAAACTTACCATTTTACCATTAAGGCATCATACATATAATATTATAATATAACATATGAAATTTGGGGTGTTACAAATCTACCCCTCTTAAATACGGTTTCGTCCTCAAACCTGCTTCATACATTCTGACAAGTCTACTCGTATCCTTTTGTAAGTATGTACCTCGAACTTCGATAACAAGTTTTCATCCGATCACCCGTCATGCTGAATTGGTCACTACCACTTTACAACTTGTCCAATACAATTGGTAATTCAACCTTGTATGATTCAATACGATCCTATTACATTATTCCATGATCAACGTTCATTCGTTCGAGCTGATTTTCTTAAAACTTGTGTGTGTCAGACTATGCATACCCACATACCTCTAACACCCGCTTAGGGAAATAGTTATCATAATATTCATGCTTGTTCATTCCTATTCATTCATATAAAATCACAAGTCAAAAACCATTCAATAGTTGCTAACTATTTAGGTTGTACATACACCCCACCCTTTTCTAGGCCAATATCGAGCAAAATTTCTTTCATGTCACTGGCTTGGTAATTCTTTTCACACTTTTCTTGTAATACCCACGTATGATCTCTACCCGAGACCAATATTTCTTTCATTGATAAGCTATCCTATCTGCATGGTGAACCGTAATTCAATGCATACATTTATATAAGTCGCCTATATACTATTTTGCTCCAATCCCTCTTACCGTCTATCCCTTGGTTATAAGGGCATACATAAGGCTTTAAATACACAACCAATATAATCATGTATCAATACTTACATTCATGTAACTCGTATTACACCCAAGGTGTTATACGCAACTATACACGCTATCACACTCCATAGCTGTCATACATACATCAGCCCTTCTAGCATTGCAGTATAAAGGCAAATACCTAACATCATACCACAATGGATAACTCCACCTACATACCTACTAAAGTTCCGTTACATACGAGATTATAAGCATATTACACATGCCATTACATTCCATGTATGAGTTACATAAAACTAGGTACAACCATTCATTCGATAATCTGTTTACACTTTACCCCATAGGGTTGTCCTATAAAACGAACCAAGAATCCTTACGCAAACAAACTCTAACTCATGACATTTCTCGAGAGGTTTACCTTCTAATAAGTTCTCACATATGTTAGTAAACCCAACTAGGGGTAGGATTCATTCAAATATCCATTCATTTACTCATTTAGTCCAAAATTTCTTGCCATAGCGTAAGCCCGTCTTACAATCTTTACAAGGCTTACTCGTGGCAAAATATCTTTTATGCCACATTCCACTCAATTATTCTTTATGTAACATTTCACCCATCTAATAGTTATGCATTCTAATGTTTTCATTCTAACTTACTTCAACGTTAACCTTTCAAATCTTCCATACAATTCTTTCTAATTATTTTAAATTTGGCATCCTAAACATTTATCCTGCTTTGTTACCAGTTCCTTACTTTCCTTTCTACTACCCATTTTTCTCGGCATGCGGGTCGACTCTTAAAATCTTTCCAAAACGACACTTTAAGACATCTAATAATTATCCTTTGCAATAAACAAGAATTTAGAGCTACTCTAGTTTCCTGTATTGATATGAAGTTTATAATTCAATTGCCAGCGTAATAAGTCATTTACTTCTGCTTCCTAAGTTACTAACCATACTTGTTCCTTCACTATACCGATAGTAACGATAACGCTCCTTATAAGCCTACTACACAATCCCTCCATTATTGTTATCACCATTCTTTCTAATCGCCTCCTTTGTGACGTAAAATTCTGACTACCAATATATGTATATATATATATATATACACGCCACAGACATTTAGTAACTCTGTTCCTATTAATTGCTTGTGTTTTCAAACATTGACAAATTTCTTTCGTATGCAATATCCAGTTATCTACCTTAATATGACAATTTAATGTTTTACTTCCCAACCGTATTACATGTTTAACTTCGTTAATTAAAACTCATGACTTTTGGTCATTGCCCCTTTTCATCCCCACAATATGGACTAATTCGCACATTTGTACTTCCTTGTTAATTTTAGACATACTTATGTAAATGTTGTTCTTGCCATGCCTTGCAAATTTATCTTTCCTTTGTTAAAAATAAGCCATTTGTTAGAGTCTAAACCTGTTAGCCATCCCGCTTCTTTTGAATCGTTTACTAATAAGTTCAACAGGTAACTATGCTTACATGTTGGGTCAATATCCTTCATTCTTGTAATTTGTGCACATCTATCAAACACTCAGATTCTATCTCTTTCTTTCTTGCAATTCATGAATATATTTCGAATGTTCAAATTCTATGTCTATTTCTTAATATTTTTATACATTTGTATTCTACCTTTCTTTCTAGTTATTCATTCACACCCTCCCTTTTATTATGGAATGTTTTCGATTACCCGAGTGTCTTACATCCTCTTTTCCCTTCTTACACGTGCTTACTAGGCATATCTGTGATGAGTTTCTGCTCGTGAGCATCCTTTCGCTAAGTTTATTAGTTTTCTTCACGTTGAGGTCTTTACATCCTCATCTCGTTTCAATTCGAACATACTTACTATCATTTTTACCATTTCTTTCAAAAATTTCTACCCTTGTCGGTACTTAAATCATCCATCAAGATCTTAGTCCATTATCCATTCTGATCCTCACGAGTCGATCACTACACGTCTAATTCGTAACACATTCAGTGCATTATTCTTTCAATAGAATCTTTTATTACCACAACATCTTTCTATAGATATACTTACTTGCACCATCACATGCTATCACATTTGTCATATGTTTTACACTTACTCGTATATCCCGTTTCGGGCCTACGATGGTTAACTATCAACATCTCCTTACTAAATTCCCACAACCAGCTACAACCTATTTCACGTGTGTTCTCATATACATCACCTATATATATATATATATGTGTGTGTATATACATTCTTTTAGTCCAACATCATGCTTAACTGACCGGGATATCAGTGCCACTTACTTATTATGTTTATACTTATCTTAAATTAGATGGGGGAACACATCTCCTCATTTGCTTTCATAGATTCCTTGAACTCTTGCCATGTTAGAGTTGCGAGCTTATCCTCGCCAACTCTTTGCTATAAGCGTCCCACCAATCCTTTGCTTGGCGTCGTAATTGATCTGTAGCAAACATCACTTCATCTTCCTTCTCGCACCGACTTCTGATAAACACCCCTTCCATATTGGAGATCCACCTTTGACATTCTATGGGGTCTATCTCCCCATTATATGGTAATGGATTACATGCCATGAATTCTTTGTAAGTGCAATGACGTGTTTCTTTCTTTAAAACGGATTGAACCCCCTATCAAACCCTTTAGCTCATCCATCTTACTTGTCATCATTGTCTCCACTACTTTTAACACATGACTTTCTACCTCTTACACTATGCGAGGGGGTTGGCTTGTAAATCCTTTCCTACTTCATCCACAATCATCTTGTTCATCGCTTCTTGCTGTGCTATTTCGTTAGCATTTGTGTCTCCTTCATCCATCATCTTCACAAACATGCTCGAGTTAACTCCTCACATTTTGTTTTCACATAACATTTCATGCCTATCTTACATGTTTCATTCTATCATAATGATGTACATCATTTTTCTACATCTCATTTCATCTAGTCATTCTACATTTCATTCTTCCTACTTTATTTCATCACAACATTCTACATTTCGTAATCTTCATTCTTTGCATTCCCAATAGACGTGACCCCCTTAAGGATCAAATTATGCATACTTTACATCGTAGGGTTGAAACTCGTAGCTTTACACGTTATAAACTTTTAAATTTCAAGACACCATACTATGATGTGAATTGGAATTATAGATTTTGTTAGCTTTACATCATATTTCGGAAGTTTAAATGGGCCTTGGAACGAGTCTAAGGGGGTCCGGGACATCGGAAATGCGAAAAAACCAAAACTAGGGACAAAACGGACGAAACAAAGGCTCAGGTGGCGTAAATTACGGCCCAGGCCGTAATTTACGGCCTCCCCTGCATCAGTATCATGTTCGAGGCCCGTAAACAGTAGGCATGCCGTATCTTAGGCCGTATTTTACTGGGTAGGCCGTAATTTACGGCCCCTGGGGGTTTAGGATGGTTTTGTAAGATTTTGGCCGAATAAACATGTTTTTCTCTGGGGTTTTTGACTAAAACATAACCCGTAGCTCCCGAAAATGTTCCAACTCTTTTCCTTCACATTACCATCTTATAAAACCCCTCTCGTAATGTTACCCGTCAAATTGAAATACCGAAAACATAAGATTTTACCTCTATCAAGCCTTGGAGCAAACACACCCTTCGTACGAGCTTTCGGTTTGAGTTCAAGCATTCCCATTCATGCTTGAATCCCTCAAACCTAGGCTCTAATACCAACTTGAAACACCCATTTCCATAAAAGGTTAAATCGTCATAAAATTTGAATTTCCATACCGTAACAAATTTTTTTACCAAAATACCCTTATGGTTAAATATAAAATTCGTAGCCATCAAAGCGTTTCACGCAACATTGTTCAAACTACCAAACCACAACTACCAATTTAACTTACTTACAAAAGACATTAAGTCTAAAAGTGGCATTTACAACCCAAAAGAGTTTTGACCCGTTTGACATTAAACATAACCGGAAGCGCATAAAGGGCATTGAGATGTGTTCGTCCCAAGCTCGCCATTCCTAAGCATGCAATTTACCTATCATTCACATCACAAAAAATACATTAAAAGTATGTGTCATTAAACACTAAAACTACATTCTTCATTCCTCATCTTATTTGACCCGTTAGCAAGGTCTTACTTCCATATCATGTAATTATTTCATCCGTACCATAATTCGTCTACAACGAATTTGGTTTTCATCATTCCATCATCATCAAAATTACACATTCTATCCAACTCATTCTTTCGGTCGAAATATAACCATTTTCATATTCCATCATCTTTGGGTTATTTGACCCATTCATAACAAGTTAACATAGTGAACAATCCATTCTTATTACTAATTCATTCATCTTGACCCGTTCGACAACGAGTCATATCATACACAATATCATCATCATAAACTTATGCTCATTTTGACCCGTTAGTAACGGGTCGATACACATCCTTTACTTTCTCACTCCTAACTATTACTTGAAAGCTCAACACATCAATCTACCATGTTCTACGCTACAACTTTCAACTAGAATTAATATAATAAGACGATCATCGTAGCTTACATTAGGGATAGACAAAGTTCATATGAACTTACCTTTACCTTGCATTGCTTGCGACCCGGATTGGCTCGTGCTTTCTTCCTTCACTCCTACAATTTCACATTCAACATTCTTTCAATCTCATGTTTTTATCTCACATTTACATTAACGTAGTGAGCTAACAACTCATCATTTCACCAATCCTAACCATTTATCATCATATGCATATGAAATCATCAACATCACATGAAACTAATACTCAAGCATTTCATCAAACACATGGTGTGCATACCATTAACAAAGCATAATTTACAAGTATCTTATGCATATTCTCACTAGTTCATGTCAAGATCATCAATTCAAATAATCTCATATAACATTCATTCTAAATCAATTTCATCTAACAAATACTCATTATACGCAGCTTCATACATAATCATTACACTAATTTGCACATGATTCATCATTACACTTCACATTACTCCTATTTCAAGTGGGTTTTCACTTTTAATCATCAATTCAGCCGAATTCAAACATAATTCATGTTCTGTGTGGTGTTTTTAACCCATACTCATACTAATTTCACATAAATTCGTGGATTGCTTGAAACCCATTTCATACAAGATCATCAAATTACAAATTTCGACATACCTTAAGTAGAGAACACTTGGATGTTTAAGAAACCCATCACATGCATAAGAATTCAGCCCTAATTCACTCTCAAATGGCTGAATTTCTAGTTATAGTTGAAGGAGTGAATTTTTCTCCTTCCATGTTCTATCTCGATATACTCACATACACACATCCCACTTACTGTATTCCTTTTCTTGTTATAACATGGCTTTTCAAATGTTACATTTCAGCCCCTACTATTTTAATACATGTCACTTTAATATCTAAGTATTAAATAGGCTAGCTTCCACTTAATTAAATTTGTTCACACCAAACAATTACACTTACTAGCATGGTAACCGACTTTTATTACACTAAAAGTCTAAACTTACCATTTTACCATTAAGGCATCATACATATAATATTATAATATAACATATGAAATTTGGGGTGTTACAGTTTATTGTTAAAAATAGCTTCTTCTTTTTTTTAATATTTTAGTTTTAGAACTTTTTTTCTTTTTTTTATTTGCTTTATTTTTAATATTTTAGTTTTAGTTCTCATTACGTCTGCATTTTCATTTAGATTTTGTAAAAACCTGCCATTTAAATATTGTTAAAAATCGGCTCGTCGAATCATGAGTGTAACCACTGGTTACCAAATAGATTGACAACATATGATTGTATCTTGTCTGTCTTTCTTGATCGACTAATTAGGTGTAATATGGATTAAACCCCATCATAAATCATATATGTCGGGCCTAGAGCATTGAAGTTTAATTAAGCACATCACATGGGTTTGATTATAACTTTTATCCATTTATCAATATATACGTTGTTTAAAGAAATGTCAGTATATACTTCATAATTTATATATTAAACTTACTTTATTTATAAATAAATAGATGTTAATCAATTCTAAACAAACAACCCCTAGAGATATCCATGATTTATTTAAGGTGATATTTGAGAGACTTCAAGTCCGGGACTAAAACATCCATGTAGAGTACCAATGGGTTGGAGGTCTATTTGTAAATGCAAAGCCTTTAAATACCTGAGTTTGATAGATGTAGATCTTAAGTTCAAGTCCTACAAATGACAGTGACTAAAAGAATATTGTCGTTCAAAAAGCATCAATGTAGAGTGTTAACAAAATAAAAATAAAAAATAAAGAACATTAAAATATTATTCTTTATCTTTATAATTTAACTAAGTCACTAATAATTCTCTCTCATTTTTTTAAACCCTATCACATTTCATTTCTTCTTCGTGTGTCTGTTTGATGTTAGGTAATGGAATGAGTGAGAGAATGAAATAAATAAACACATGAAATGGACAAGGGAATAAAATGAATTATTTCATTCCATTGTAATGTTTGTTTACTCATATGTGAATAGAATAAATCGTTACTTTGTACAGTTTGATAGGCAAAAAAGATCAAGTAACTAAATAGTAGTGGTGGTGGTGGTGGTCGTCGTCGTAGTAGTCGTGGTCGTGGTCGTGGTCGTGGTCGTGGTGGTCGTGGTAGTCGTCGTAGTCATCGTAGTCGTAGTAGTCGTGGTGGTCGTGGTTGTGGTGGTGGTGGTAGTATAATATAATAATAACAACAAAAATATAATAATATTAATAATAATGTATTTCCTTCCATTCCTTGAAGCATAGTGGCTGTGTTTGGAATATCATCGGTTCATCTGCATCAGCTTGGTACCAAGATTGATTCTCAACAGTTTCGATATCTGTATGGTTAACAGATATATTTTGGAAAGCATCTAAAATATAATAATATTAATAATAATGTTTTTTTTCCATTCCTTGAAGCATGGTGGTTGTGCTTGGAAGATCATCGGTTCATCTGCATCAGCTTGGTACCAAGATTGATTCTCAGCAGTTTCCATATCTGTATGGTTAACAGATATATTTTGGAAAACATCCGAAATATAATAATATTAATAATAATGTATTTTTTTTCCATTCCTTGAAGCATAGTGGTTGTGCTTGGAAGATCATCGGTTCATCTGCATCAGCTTGGTACCCAGATTGATTACAGCAGTTTCCATATCTATATGGTTAACAGATATATTTTGGAAAGCATCTGATAACTCTCTAGCGCTCATACTGTTAGTCAAGAACAATAAAAATAACGAACTCCGAAAATCAAATATATAATATTTAATTAGTATCTCAGATTTCACAGAAGTATTTAATTTAATTTCTGACTACTAATTTTTAAGTATTTTCACAATACTTAACTAGCTTAAACCAGTGGCTCTGATACAATCTTCTGTCTAAACCCTCGACCCTACCTCGGGCGGGGAGCTGTGAGCAGATACAAGTGGTACCAGTGTTTATTAAATTATCGCGGCGGAAACTTATCAGGATCGGGTGTCATGAAAAATATCAGAGTTTCATAACACCGAAATTTTCATTTCATAAACTGTGGGGTAAAAGTGTAAAACCTGTATTTACATAAAGGGTTTTCACGGGGATAAATCATTGATTACAAAAACACGTTTTATTCAGGTTTACAAAGCCACTTATTTAAGCTGGAGTGCTTCATAGCACTTTTACTTTCTTCACAATAAATCACCTGAAACGCGTTTTAAAAAAAACATTTGGTCAGCGAAAATACTGGTGAGTTCATTCACTTGTATAAAACACATTTGTTATAATTATAGCATTCAGAGTTTTTGCATTTGTTTATATCTTTCAATTACTCAATCAGTATTTGACTATTTGTCACTCGGTGGCAGTTCCTGTGACTATGATCATATCACTCATTGGCTAACCCGTTGTCCAATAGTGAAGATTATCAAGTAGTGTATACAAAACCCCACATACCGGCAGTAATACAGAATATAAAAACTTAATCACTGTAAATACAACTTGGAAAACAAATAGGGGTTTGAAAGCATTTAATAAAATAGAATGATTCACTTTGTAGATTTAAGGTGTCTGTACTAGCCTGCTGGTTTAATGCTTGTATTACTAATCAAACACACAATGCACACGTATTAGTGTATTAACTCAATTCAACTTTAACGATAATTACGAGATCTAAACCTACAACGAATGACAAAGTATAGCCGTACACAGGCAGCACTTAAACATCCATTGGATCAGTTTCAATCGATCGGACAAAGTACCGTACCAGTGATTCGAATTATTACTCTGATAACGGACAAAGTTTCAGTGCTTTGGGTACAGTGGGTAGTACAGCAGAATTTCAGAGAAAGAAAGAAAGTTTCGAACGGTTTGGAATGTCCCATGCTCGTCCAATTTATAGTTGTAGTTACATCTCGTCGCGTCGCGCGACCGAGTTAGCCTAACCCCTTCGCGTAGCGCGAAGGGCATAGCTGGCATTAGTCAACAAGTAGGTCTGCCACGTAGACGACACGTGTCCACCACGTGTCTCAGACGGTTTACAAGTGCGTCGCGTCGCGCGACCAAATCACGTTAACACCGTCGCGTAGCGCGACGTGGTTGAAGGCAGAAGTTCTTCGTTTTTCGTGCTGGTTCTCGTCATGCGTGCTTGGAGTTTCGGTTACGAGTTGGTATGGTCTTTTTCGATGGTTGTTACAGATGCTTTGGCTTCTTTTAATGTTGTGATGTCTTGATGTTTGTCTATACCCATTATACTCGTTCCATGATCAACTT
Organism: Helianthus annuus; assembly: GCF_002127325.2. NCBI lineage: Eukaryota > Viridiplantae > Streptophyta > Magnoliopsida > Asterales > Asteraceae > Helianthus > Helianthus annuus. The sequence continues at coordinate 166,875,945 of NC_035442.2, forward strand.
AACCATAACATCAGTCTTGGTGATGCCCCTCATATGAGTTCGCATGCCTTGGTTAGTGCTTACCAGAATGTTTACTAGTCGATATTGGTCACATTGTGGGCCAAATGTAATGGCTATTATTAACAATTGGATCTTTCTCTTGCCACATCAAGGTGGGGGGGGGGGGGTAAGTGCACGGTCCTCCACATCAAGGTTTGGTTTTAGCAAATGGAAGACATGTTTTATGAATATATATGTATCCCTAGAATATCGCTTTAACCTATATTTAAATTTTCGATATCGTCAAAATAAATATGTGATAACTGCAATCAACAAATATTATTAAAAAGCATAGCATAAATGCATAATGGTGAATTTAAGAATAATTTTGCTTACAATCTTGAACACATGGATCATATGATACATTACAAAACAAATAAAGACAACACATGATATAATATATAGTCATATGAATTAATGATGTCGGGCCTAGGGCATTGAAGTTTAATTAAGTGCATAACATGGGTTTAGTTAAAACTGTTATCCATGTATCAATATAATAATATATAGTTATAGTGTTAAGATTAAATATAAATAAATTTTAACATACAAAATACCCTTAACGTAAGAAGTGAATGAGGTATTTTTCTTTCTTTTTTTGCAATTTTTTTCCTTACTATTTAAGAATGATGTTTATTTGCAAAATGTAAAAAATAAAAAAAAATCGTGATTTTACAGTAGTAGAGTAATTATTGTAGGGTAATTGAAATTAATCTACATCGAGTAATAATCTACTAGTGTAAAATCACAATTTTTTTTTTAATTCAGCGACTAAAATACGTGTTTAATAAGATGATAAAAAATCTCTCCTTCACTTCTTACGTTAAGGTGTTTTGTATGTTAAGACTTATTTTACAATCACTTATCCTTATACGTAATATATTATATAGATCAGGGGCGGACCCAAGCCCAGCCCAAGGTGGGCGGGCGCACCTCGGGGAAAAAAAATTAGCACTAATTTCGTCGAAAATCCCGTCCGCACCCCTTGGAATTTTTCGTCCGCACCCCTTGGAAATTTTCGACCGCACCCCTTGAAATTTTTCGTCCGCACGCCTTAGGAAAAAAGTGTTATCACTTTATATTTTAAATTTTTTAGTAATCTCTTATAAAAAAAATACTACCTAAATTATATAACTTTTAATACTAACTAAACCCAAATACCCATACCTTTACCCACTTATAATTCCTAACTAGCTAGCCCAATAAGTCTTAGCCCATTAACCAAACCCAACAATATTTCAAACTATAATAAAATAATTAAAGCCCAAAACCTTTAGAAATTCTCTCCTGCTCTCTCTCTCTTGCGTCCCTGCATTGCCAACGAACAACATCACCCAACGACAACAGTCCAGCAGTCGGCGACCAACGTAATCAGCCACCATACCACCGTCGTTCGACACCAAATCTAACCGGAATCCGAACACGGGTAAGTTTCTTTGTTATTTTGATGATTTTGGTTGATATTATAGGAGAAAAAGGGTAATAAAGTTGTTAAATAGGTTTGAAATTTTGTGTGTTTTGACGTTGTTTATGGCTGTTTAGATGATTTTTAGGGTGATTATGTTGTTTATATATTTTTAGGGTGATTACAACTTACGTTATGATTTCTAGGGCTTGAATAGTTGAAAATTAAAATTGAAATATTATGTTATGGAGCGATGAACTTATGTTATATAGAGAAAAAATTGTTTGAGAAATTAGCTTTAGATGATGTTTTGGATAGATTTCAAAAAATGAAAACCCGTAGGGCGTCGACATTTTAATTATGTTTGTAACAAGGTTTGACATGTTTTTGATGATTATATATATTTAGTTTGATGTTCGTTTGTTTTACATGACCTGATACGAACCGATTTTTTTACTTATATACCTAGGGGCCTAAAATTTTTTAAAAATGTTCCGCACCCCCATGGAAAAATTTATAGATCCGCCACTGATATAGATAAACCTTAAACCTTATTTATTTTGTAAATAAATATATATTTCAATGTTATTTGACTAATAAATTTCAAACAAACAATCCTAAAGATATACATGATTTATTGGAGGTTCCAATTTTAAGCATCAATGTAGTGTATAGGTATTTTAGTTTAGTTAACAAAATAAACTTTTTATAAGAAGTAAATTCACACATCCTCTTATTCTATGAATTAAACTTTCACAACTTGAATCCAACATCTTAAATGTTAACAAAATAAATAATAGCATTTATAACCTTATTATAAGGCTGGACGGTATAGGGACCGTCCAGCAACGTCGCCGTACCCTCTCTCCATTTCTTGTTCTCCGTCACTGTGCCTTCTTCGTTGCCATCGTCGGGGTTGAGACGCCTTGGACGGGCCTCCCCTCTCACACACATATATACATACAACATATACATATACATATACATATACATATACATATACATATACATATACATATACATATACATATACATATACATATACATATACATATACATATACATATACATATACATATATATTTTAGATCCATCCTTCATTTCCTTACCTCCATCCTCTTTGCCCCATCCTCATACCCAATCTACGTGGTGGGTCATCCTCTAAAAATGAACTATCACCATACCGCATAGCCTAATGCCATAAAAGAGCATACTTAACAAACTCATTTATTACCCATTACTTAAGTCTATAAACTGTATAAATTTTACACGAAATAAATATGAATTTAAATGCATTTCACTATTACACGATGTTGTGTTTTATTAAAATGTCTTGGAATGTGCGTGTTACATGCTATCCAAACTTTAGTATAGTTATTATCAATGGTTTAGATTAGGGATGAGTATTTTGTATTGAATACCAGTATCATACTGATATGGTGTTCGATACCTATTTTTCCATAAATTTGTTATTGATATATTCGGTTGCGCTATCGATACTATACCGATACCATATAGAGATGAACCTTTTTGTAACGAGTATGGCATCATACTCAATCGATACTATGTAGGAGCCGTTCGCGTATTAAATAAAATAAAACAATTTTATTATTCAATTATAATACAGAAATAAAGAAAGCTAAAAAAACAGTACAGTTACAACTCAAATAATCAAATTACAAGAATGAAAGAAGAAACAGAAATTCAGTTGGCTGAGGGTCGTGTTTAACACAAGGCCATTAAAAAGAATTCCGTGTCTCCCAAGAGAACTCGTTTTGTTTCGTAGGGTACAACAGTCGGAGCAGTAGTACTGTCGGAGCTGGCTCAAGGACCCGAAGAATACCTTGAAAGAAACACGAAAAAGATCAGAAATATGTAGAGGGAAGTTTGCATAAGTTGCTGGTGTTGCTTGTGTCTTCTGCAGTGGATGACACAAGCAAAACGAATTAAATGAGTGAATTAAATTGCATTGAACGTCTTCAATGCACTTTAATTCGTCATTTAATTCTCAGTCAAAACCGTTGACTCGTTCGTTTCAAATGCTGAAATGAAACAGATCTGTCATTAAAGTCTGGAAGGCGGCTTGCGGCTTGCGGCGTGCGAGCGTGCAAAGTGCCCCATCAAAATGCTACATTACACCCATCGCCCACGCCACGCGAGCGAGTGCGAGCTAGGGTGCTCACCCTTCGCGAGTACACTAGTGTGTGCTTCCATGAAACATTAAGGATGTAGTGTTTCCAATTAAATACCCTTTTAAGTTTCATCTCTCCTCCTTTGTGGGACAATGTGTCATTTTCCCATTATTTCAGCATTCAATGTTTCAAACACCAAACTTTGAGTATCGATATCTCATTCATCTTAGCTTCGTTTTGGATGCCGTTTAGTTCGTTACGAAACTCTTCCAACATAGAACACAAACCCACAAATAAATATATAAAATCTCATTCGTTTCTTATATTTATTTCTAGTCCAAAAATAGGAAAAATGCATTTTCTATATTTGTGTAAAATCACATTTTCACAAAATTTCCAACATACTATACCGATAGATTCGGTACCGACTTTTTCATAAATTCAATATGAGTATTTTTGGTACCGGTACGGTACTGATCTCATCTTTAATCGAGATAGATACAATTTAATATTTTTGGTATTGGTACGACACTAATCTCATCTCTAACGATACAGTTTATCAAATAACACATGATCTTGATCTTGTTGGTTTTGTATTAATACAAGTGAGTTATGTATGTACTTCAACGATTAACATGACAACTATGTGACGACATAAATTATAAGAGTTATCTAAGAACACATAACAACTATGTGACGACATAAACTATAAGAGTTATCTAGGAACAAATTACCCTCATCGAGTAAAATGAAGGGTTTGTCTAATAGAATTATCTGGATTCCTATTAACACAAATGTTATTGATCTATTTGTTACATAATATCCAGATTGAGTACGAGAAATATATTGATTCCTATTAACACAAATATTATGAATCTACTTGTTTACGAAATACTATGTAATCATGTAACAATGTAACATGTTATTTTTTTAAACAAAAAATTATAACAATATAATACTCAAGATAAAGAGAATAAAATATTCATTTATGTTGTAAAACTTTTAAAATATTATTAACGTATAAAAAGATTATAACTGTTTGAATAACATGGTGAAGTTAATTTAAAAGTCAACAATTGTGACTACTCATTTTTTTTACTTTTAGTATTTGTTTTTTATTACCTTATTGTAATATTATTGTACTACTTAATCTCAACCATTTCATTGCTAGATCAATGCTCCATATTCCTTCCTATCGTTAGTACATTTTTTTTTCACTTTGTACTTTATCGAGCCCCTATATGTCTATATTATATTATAATTAATACATATAAGGAGAACAAAAATATAATTTTACATAGTTTTAAGTTTCTAAGTAGTTAGGGGGTAAGGAGTGGGGGGCGGCAAATGGTTTTCACCGAATCGGCAATGGGTGGCAAACCAATGCCAACCCATTTGCCACATGCATGTTTGACGAAATTGTTGTGAAATCGGTGAGCCAACACCGATGCGGCAAAGGGAGGAAGAAGAGAGAGAGGGGGTGTGGGGTGGGGTCCATTCCAATCTCAACCAATCACATCTTTTTTCATTAAAAAGTTTACCACTCCACCAAATGTTTAAACCATTGCCAACACTTTTCAGTAAAGTTTAAACACTTTTAACTGATTGACATGGCGCGCTCTGATTGGTCGGTTTTTTGGTTTGCCACTCCAAAGTGTTTAACCACTCCTTACACCCTTATAACTTTTAAAACATATAATACAATCTCAAAATTAATTGTCCCTCACGATTTTTAAACACCCATGATTTTTTATACATTAATATTTAAAAAAATACACCTAAAAAGCTTTATGTTCTCTTTAATTTAAGTATAGTATTGACATAGTTTTTTTTTCCTTACAAGAGTAAATTACAATTTTTGTCCTTTATCTATAACCATTTTGCTGGCGGTGTCCTTTGATGCAAAACTTGACGAGTTTTGTACTTAATATTTCAAAATCTTGCACGGTATATCCTTTGAGCCTAACCTAGTTAACTTTTTTGGTTAAGTATGGTCACCCAAGAGTATTTTAATCTTTTTACCCCATTTATTCAATATCATTTATAGAAAAATAAAAAATTAAAATATTGTTATTATACACACACACACACATATATATATATATATATATGTAAGTATGTATCTGAAATCAACAACTACCTATCACCACCACCCTCCACCACCATCACCACCACCACCCTTGATCTCTATAACCAAAAAAAAATATGCAACAAATCCTCCAATTTTCCAAAACCCCCTTCAAACAATCACCCACAATGTCAAAACAGACCTACAAAGTATACTTTCATTCTTTTCCTCTTCTCATGCGCTCCTCTACTAAACCATCCTCTTTTTTTAGGAGGGAAGGGTTCCTCAGATTGGGCCTTAAAGATAAAGATTCCTTCCTCGGAATCAGCTAAGTAGCCTGAGAGGGTTGGCTGGGATGAGGTTCCTTCATTCTTTGGGGAACTAGGTTATTGACGAGAAGCGTCAGATGTACCTTGCTCACTCATACTGTAAACTAACAAATTGTCAAATAACACAAAATAATAATGTATATATTTACACAGAATCACATAAGTTATTTCCTAACACAATTGGTTAAAATTTAGGTATCAACAGAACACCTAAACGGCTTAAACCAGTGGCTTTGGCTCTGATACCACCTTTCTGTCACAGCCCTGACCCCTACCCCAAAAGCGGAAGCCGCGAGCCAGTCAAGTGGTATCGATGTTTATTGATTTGGCAGCGGAATTTAAACATCAGGACCATAGTTAGAAAATATTTACCAGAGTTTCAAAACACCAAACTTTTATAATAAATATATAGGATAAACTCCAAGTTTCATTCACAATACATTTATAGGGATAAACACTAATTATTGAAAACATAAATTCCTTTTTATTTAGGTAACTGTTATAGCCACTTCTTTAAGCTTTCAGTGTTCCCCTGCTGGTTTCTATTAGCTTCACATTAAGTTACTTGAAACGTGTTTTAAAAATATTTTGTCAGCAAGAAATATTGGCGAGTGCATCCCAGTTTAATCAAAACAAGCTTTTATAACTTTACAGTATTGAGAGCGATTACAATGTTTATATCTACCAATATACTCATTCAGTATTTGTCATGTTCACAGTTCCATGATTGTGGTCATGTTACTCATTGGCTAACCTGTCGTCTAATGGTAACGGATTACAAGTAATTTATACAAAACCCCACATACCAGCAGTAATTGTAGAATACATAGACTCAATCACTGCTGAGTATAATTGAAAACATTTGAGGTTTTGTAAAACAGTTTGGTAGGAAAAGAGAATGACTCACAAACGGTGAGAAAAGAGAATGGACTCACATTGTTGACTTAGGTAATACTATAGCTTCCTAAGGGTGTTCCTGATTATATCTATTAAAAATAAACAATGCACACGTGTTAGTAAGGTAACCCAAAGCACATTAGCCTTACAACACGAGACAAGACTCCAACGAACTGAGTCAGGCAGAGCCTTGACATGCGTTACGGAGCCCTAGATCAAACGGGTAGGGTAACGAATTAGTGATCGGGGGTAGCAATACTTACAACGAGGCAGAGCTTCGTGTTTTAGGGGGTATTATTCCCGCTAATTTCGCACTATAAGGGACAACAAGAAAGAAGTTATGAACGGTTTGAGACTAAGGCCTTCGGCCCCTTTATATAGGCTGAAATTGGGGCAGCTCGCGCCCCACGACCCATTCCTCTCTCTCCCTCGCGGCCCGCGAGGGACCTAGGCTAGGTCCTAGCCTTGGCGACTCAACACCGTAGATCTAACACGCACAGGGACACGTGGCACAAGGGGGTTCCACCAGCTGACACTCGGTCGCGCCCCGCGAAACACACGACCAAATAGGTCGCGGCCCACGAGCGGCCTATATTATTTGTTTTATTTGATTTTTAAGAATATTAAAGTTATACGGGTTCGTTTACGAGTATACAGGGTATAATAAGGTGTTTTAGGGTGTTTTCGAGGGTTGTTATATAGGGTTTTCACTTTTCACAAAATCAACAACTAGTCAATCAGAATGGGGGGTTTTGAAGAGGGTGTTGTGGGGTTTCTCAAATTTTAGATCCTTTGTGGTTTCGATTAGATTGGGGGATTTTGAATTGTTTCTTTTAGTGCATCTTCTTTTTCAGCCATGTTAGTTTTGAATGGTAATAGAGGTTGATCATGTGTCTGTGGTGTTAATGCAACATGTTTAGTATCATTTTATAGAGATAGGAAGTTGAGGGTTGGTCATGTTTGTTCATAGTGTTTCATAGGTGATCAAATTGAAGAGAGAGAGAGAGAGAGATGGAGAGGATAGTGAGAGATGGGAAATAAAATGATTTTAGTTGTCTATATATTTTTTGTTTTTATACACAACAGTCCTTACATGTATAAGTTATTTACAAAATAGTCCTTGAAAGATTAAATGACAAAAATACCCTCATGTGTCTTGCACATAAGCATATTTAACAAAAAAATTAACCGAGTTAGCGTTAAAGGACATAACGTGTAACATTTTGAAACATTAAGTACAAAAGTCATCAATTTTAAACACAAAGGACATCACTTGAAAACGGGTATAAAGATAAAGGACAAAATTTGAAACTCACTCTATATATATGTATATGATGTTTTCGTTCAAATGTTTCAACTACCAAGCGTTTGACCGTTTAACTTAAACACTAATTGTTTTTAGTGTTTATTATAGGCTTTCGCAAAAGCGGAAACCGGACGGACGACCAACTGACCAAGCACGTGAAGAACCGAACACTATTAAACTGCTAACACTTTGGAGAGGATTATGAAAAGGTTGAAGCATAATCAAGCACAACAAAGTTTTTGAGTTTAAAACTTTAATGCTTTTAAACTACAATTAAGTGTAATAGTATGTTATGTCGGGTCGTTTGGGTTATCAGTTAACCCAAACGTATAAGTTCAATGTTTAAAAAAAATAATTGGGACCAATCATCTGCATTTATTAAAATATTGTACAAACCTGGTTAGAGTGTTACACGATTCAACCGGCCTTTTTATTACCTTTCTTCGCTTTTGATTTCTTTTTTACTTCCACAGTCTCGCCACTATTACCCGATGTCTCGACTATATACTTTTTCGTTTTCTTGTTAGCCTTGGTTTTCTCCAGCTGACTTGTTTTCATTATCAAGACATAACTAATAAGCTCGATTATATTAATCGGGGAAGCGGTAGACGATTTTACCTACAGTTCCCGAAGTTACGCATATGATCTCGCTCTTTGGGACCACCTTCGCCAACTTTTTCTCACTATCACGTGTACTTGCCACTGTTTTATTTTTTAAAAGCCATGCATGTTTTATGGACAGCATATACACATACTTCTAAATGTAAAGAGCCAAGGTCACACATGTTACAAAATATAGATATGTTATCACATATATGCATGGATCTAGTGATCATGTAGTTTTTAGTATCTAGAAGACTAAAACAAAACAATTTCGTCGCTCATACTTAGATCATAAAACAAGTGTATTTTTAGGTGTTTATTTACTTGTTTTAAAAGTCTTACGAAAACATCCCAACACGAGATCACATAACTAGCATTTACACTTTTGTCTGCGCGGCACAGACCACGCACAAACATTGCCATATGCAGACTGTTTGTTTTTCCAAAGACGTTTTATTAAAAGAAAAATGTCTGCGCGAGATTTTCTTGGTGCAGACTTGGCCCAACTACTTTTAAAATCTTCTAAGGTTTGCAGATGGTTAAACACCACCACCCACCACCAACACCCACCGTCCACGTCGACCACCCACCACCACCGTGTGTACACCACCACCAGTTTATTTTAGAAGTTTACATATGTTAAAAAACAAACAATCTTTTCTAGATGTTTAGTCCACCTCTTCTTCTATATATGTCTACAGATTTGGTCCGAAGAGTCCAGACATTTTACCTTTTGTAAACAAACTGCACCTATCTTTTTATCATGTTTAGAGATAGTTACCATCACTACACAAATTTAGCGAACGTTACGATCAATCAATATAAAAAGAATATATTTTTCTCATAGCTTTTAGATCCTATTCGGTACATATTATTTATGGATGGTAAATATATGGATTGTTGACCTTGTATAATGTATATTCACGTCTCTCTCGTCAGATTAAAAACAGTCGGTCGTCCACATAATATTTAATTATTTATATATTACTTAATAAGTAATTAAAAAAACAATTAACTCATGCGTGTTCTAACATCTAGGTTAATAATATAATAAATAAATAATTGATAATCAAGTTAACAAATTGAATGGTAGCATATTCGTGGTTTCTTTTGAAGAATATAATAATATGAACACAAAGAGTGAGATAATAGGTAATATTAGTTGGCAAATTGTGACAGCTAAGAGATATCAACAACGACACGTCACCAAGTACAGCTGGACCTCTCAAAGTCCTACCATGCCCATGTGGACACGTCTTCTCCATGTTTTTTTCTTTTATTATTCATAGAATTTATGCCCTCAATACCATATATTACTTGTTTTAAAACCATTTGTTTGTTTCATAAAATAACACCTTTAATAAAAAAAACTATATAAACTAATTTTAATTTTAATTTTAACTTAAAAAGAAAACTCAAAGTAGTTAAACAATTGATTGTTATTTATTTCCATTAAATAAAATATATTCAAAGATAGTAATAATATAAAAGAACCGTTAGTTATGTCTTTAAATTTCATTTTATGTGTGAAAGGGGTAAAGACAAAACACGCCACATGAGGAACATGTGACACAAAAAAAAGAAAGGAAAAAAGAATGATGTAATATATGTGGACACTTTCAAGTTTCTATTATTTGGTTAATGTCAATACCTAAATTCGAGCATTTGTAATGAGAAAGCAATTACTCATGGCATTAAATAATATTAACAAGTATAAGACAAATATATTTTTCATATAAAAAATAACATAATGTATATAGACATGAGATAACATGTTCATATACTATTTAAATGTAACATTTTAAATTTTAAATATGCTATAAAGAAACAAAAAAAAAATAACTATGAGAAAAAGATTGTGTTAAAAATAACATTAAAATTTTTATCTGCTATTGTCAAAATATGTTCATTTAAACATTTACATTAACTATTAGTAAAATAAAAAAAAAATTAAAAGAAGATTTAAATTATTTGAACAATTATCTAAGAGCAATTATAATGCAGAACTCCAGAGCCAAATACAATACATGTGTCGGGCAACGGATGATAAAGCCACAAATGATGTATTACGTAGGTCTGGCGATGACCGAAGCATGAGACACATTTGTGGCTACAATCAAGCTCACAAACATAGTTGTTTTGTTATTTTGTTTTTTTATTAAAAAACATTTTAAAGTTTGTATTTTTATAAGGAAAACTTATTAACTTTTATAAAACAAGTTTATTAGCTTTTGAATTAAATGTGAGTTGTATTTAATTTTTTAGTAAAATGTAAGAATTTGCATATCAATTTTTACAATTATCTTCAGTTTTATTATATTTAAATTTATTTGATTTTAAACCATGTAGTGTTTAAACATAATTTATATATTATTATCTATAATTTAGTTATAAGAAAATAAACATAAAATTTGAGATAGCACGTAAAAAGCTAACGACACAAGGATGGTCAATTGGTCATGGTGTGAATGAATAATACACTGGTTGTCCTTAAACGACATGATATGGTTTTGTCCCTAAACGACATGATGTGGTGGTAAGATGCATCCGACAACATATATGCTAGATCCGACAATATAAATGATAAGAAGATTTAAAAGTAGGTTATTTCACCGTTAAAAGAAATGCAGTAGCAATAGGTTGATTGCTTAATAAAAAAATAAAAATAAAAAACCATCCCAACAGAAAACCATGAAGTAGGTCCCTTAAACACAATAATAATATAAGATCACAATTTGTAGCTAAATTTGACATAATATTAATTATTATTCAAAATTTTATGTGGATACATTGGCCGGAGCTGTGATTTTCGTCTACTCTCTCTCTCTCTCTCTCTCTCTGGCATCTCAACTCAAATCTATCCACCCCTATTATTATTAACCGTCTTCCTCAAATTCAACTTCATCTCTAATCTCCAGATCTGCAACTAGATTTCACTCAAATTCCAACACCTTCAACACCACAAGCTATCAATTTCCGGTACGAATCATCTGTTTTTCATGTCAGCAACTGTTGTTTTCGTTTTTGTAGCTCAATTTTCAACTTATTATGCTGTAATTGATGCACAGGATGCCGGAATTAGGTTTAGTTTGTTGAACTTGTATGTTTACGTGATCTGCTGCTAGCTAGATTTCGTTCAATCCGAACAGTTTCAACTTTCAACGCCACAAGTTATTGATTTCCGGTACGAATGATCTGTTTTGCATATCAGCGGCAACTGCTGTTTTTGTTTTTTGTTTTCGTAGCTTGATTATCGACTTATTATGCTTGAATTGATGCACAGGATGCCGGAATTAGGTTTGAAATTGTATGTTTACGTGATATAGCCCGAGCCTGAGGCTCGGGATTCGGAATAATGACTTCGGACGAGCTACCTGATTGGATCACTGAGGTTCCGAAAGTTAAGAATGCTTATTTGCAGAAGTTCAGACTCTACGAGACTCGCTCTGTATGATTTCGTTTCTGTTTTTCGTTTAGTTGTGGTGTTTGGAGTATATAATGTTCTGGTTTGTGTTTATCAGTTTGTTATAGTTAGTCAACATGTAATCCAACGTGTTTCTGTGTGATTTTGTTTTATCTTCTTCGTTTTGTTAAATTTTCTAGTTATGTTGTTTGGAGTATATGTATATGATCTTCTGATTTATGTGATCAGTTTGTTGAAACTTAAATCTAGTCAACATATAATCAGCGTATTTCAGCAGGTACAAAAGGATGCACACGTTAATTGAGCGTAAAACCGGCTATGTGTTTATTAAGCTTAACCTTTGTATGTTTGCTTAGGGACTTAATTTTTTCGGTTTACGTATGTTAGGCTGTTATTAGATTAACCTTTTTGTGATATTAATATTTATTTCAAGACTACATGTCTTAAATATTGAAGGATGGATTAAATTTGTTGGTTAAATGCTGTGATCAATATGTATACTTGGTGCCTAATGATTTATCGGTTATACATGAGCGTGCGAGTAGGCATGGGGCAGGGTAACAGAAGTCTGATCTACAATAAATTTATTAAGTTGTTATTGGCCCCTACCTTGAGTATCATTGCTTGAACAGTGTCAAACAAAGAGACACCGACTCACCGAGTCACCGACAACCCTGGAGTTACCATGGTACGGTTTTAAGAATTTTATGATTATACAATGTATCAATTAAGTTGAAAAGCAGATCTACTTCTTATTCAGGGTCCTTTACTGTGAACGTCTTCACCTTTTCAGTTCTACGTATAGCTCTGGATTCTTTTTGGTCCAGTAATCTCCTTTGAGCTGTTTATAAAATACTTAATTAGGCAACACACCAATATAGTTTTACGTTTAGCGATACTGCTCTCTCACACTTGTCACGTGCCGACAGTGTCGTATTATCTATCACAACATGCCAAAATAATACTTTTGCTAAATGATATATTTCGTTCTTTGCAATTCCATCTTTCACTTTAACTGTTAAAATTTGTAATCACAAAGTCAATTTTGCGTTTTTACAGAACTTTTATATGATCGGACGTAGTAAAAACAGATCAGCTTGGAGAGTGTTAAAGATCGACAGGTCAGAACCTACCGAGTTAAATATTACTGAAGATCCCACAACGTACACTGAAACTGAATGCTGTGAACTTCTAAAGCGTATTCATGATGGAAATAAGTCCACAGGGGGGCTTAGATTTGTTTGCACTTGTTATGGGATTGTTGGTACGCTCTGTTTCGATATATTTCAATGAATGAACATTTACTACAATACTTGATTCTCACATTTTCTTTTGCTGTGATTTTAGGATTCATAAAGTTTTTGGGACCTTATTACATGCTGCTTATTACAAAAAGAAGGAAAATTGGTGTAATCTGTGGTCATGCAATTTATGCAATTACTAAGAGCGAGATTCTACCAATTCCCAATACTACTGTCCAACCTAGTGTGGCTTACTCTAAGAATGAAAACAGGTCTTTTGTCAATTCTACATGTATATGTAAAACATTTAAAGCCAGATCTACTTTTTATCCATATGTATCTTCATAGATACTGATTATTGATGAGATATTTATAACACTTATTTAGCTCTTGCTTTTATAAGTCTTCTCTAGCATTATGATTATCTTGATGTTAGTTTATACTGTTGAATGAGACAAGGTAAAATCAGGGTATTACTGGGAATATTAAAAATTTTGCTGTTAATATTACAGCTATATATTTTTTGCTTGGTTTTATAACTTTAAGCGTTTGATTGAAGTGATTGGTGCTAACTGTTTATTGTTTGACTGCATTGACTAGATACAAGAAGCTCCTATGCTCGGTGGATCTGACAAAGGACTTCTATTTCAGCTATTCATACCGTATTATGCATAGTTTTCAGAAGAATTTATCTCCCCATGAGGCTGGAAATGAAACAATGTTTGTTTGGAATGAGTTTTTAACTAGCACAATCCACAATCAACTGCGGAATAATCTCTGGACAGTACAACTTGTTTATGGCCACTTTAAACAGGTATATTTAGCATTAATTATTTCTTAAAACAGTATGTCATGCTAGCATTCTTTAATGATTATATGCACTTCTTATCAAATTAGGTCAAACTTTCAATAGGCGAAAAGGACTTCTGGTTGACACTCATTGCTAGACGGTCGCGCCATTATGCTGGAACCAGGTTTGATGTTTTCCTTTGATTTTTGAATTAAAAATAAGACATTCTTTCTGTTTTCAATTTTTCAATAAATCATTTCACCTGATTTTTTTTCTTTTCTAGATATCTAAAAAGAGGGGTAAATGAGAAAGGTCGTGTTGCGAATGATGTTGAAACAGAACAGATTGTATTTGAAGATGTTCCTGAAGGATATCCTGTGCAAATAAGTTCTGTTGTTCAAAATCGGGGTTCAATACCCTTGTTTTGGTCTCAAGAAACTTCAAGATTAAATATTAAACCGGATATCATATGTAAGACTAAAACAATACTGTAACTGTTCTATTAATTTTCCAGTTACATTTGATTGAAGTATTGAACCGTTGCTTTTCTATTTAGTGTCAAAGAAGGACCAAAAGTACGATGCCACCAAACTTCACTTCGAGAATCTTACCAAGAGATATGGAAATCCAATAATTATATTGAATTTGATTAAGGTAAATACGGTCTTACATACGATACAAATGTCCATTCATATATATATATGGTTAATGGTTATAGGGGCGGCAATTCTTGACACGACCCAAACCCGACATGAAAAAAATCAGGTTTGGGTCGACTAACACCACCTATTTAAAAAACGGGCCGGGTTCGGGTTGACCTGTATTAAAAACAGTTCGGGTTGACCCGTTTAACTATTTAGAAAACAAAAACTTTTATATTTTTGTTTTTTCCATTTCTAATAATGTTAGTTTTGACACATTATATTATTTACTTGTCACACTCATACTCACCATTAAACATGTTATCGATAACCCGCTTAAAACCCAACAACTTGCTTATAAATCATCAACTTGTATAACTCGTTGAAATATACGGGTTAAACAGGTCGTATTCGGGTTGACCGGAATTTATATTTGACCCGAATAATAATATGGGTAGGGTTCAGGTTGAACATTTCAACCCACAAACCCGCAACCCATCAACCCAACACGATTGACACCCCTAAATGGTTACCATGTATCATTGGTGTGTTTTTTATTAATAATTAATCATCATGTGGTTTTTCAGACCAAAGAAAAGAAACCTCGAGAATCTCTTCTTCGTGTAGAGTTTGCTCATGCTATTGAGTTAATTAATAAAGATTTGCCTGAGGAAAACCGTTTGAAGTTTCTTCATTGGGATTTAAACAAATATTCCAGAAAGTATGTTGCCATCTTTCCTTGCTACTTGTTATGCTATTTTATTATGTTGTTGATCTCACGATGTCGTTTTTTATCTTTGACTTTTCAGCAAATCTACGAATGTATTGGCACTTTTGGGCAAAGTAGCCACTTATGCATTGAATCTAACTGGCTTCTTCTATTGTCAAGTAGTCCCAAATTCAAAGTCTCAAGAGCTTTTAAACTGTTCCAGGTAAAACTCAACAACACAGATGTTCATTTATTTTAGTGTGTAACAGAAAAAGGTTCATTGGACTTAAACTGTACACTTTTTAAATAGAGTTAATTGCGTTTACCGTCCCTGTGGTTTATTGAAAATAATCATTACAGTCCATTAGTTTAAAAGTTGCTGTAACATTTACAGTCCACCTCCGTTAACCCCGTCCAATTTACCATTAAGGTTTTGTTGAAAAGACTAAATACCCCTCAATTAAAAACAACATGTAAACAAATGAATTGATTATGCTTTTTGTCCCTGTGGTTTGTTGAAAATAACCATTACAGTCCATTAGTTAAAATATTGCCAAAACAGTACCAGTAGTTTCACTTTTGTAACAATTACAGTTCAAAAACTTAACGGTAAATTGGATGGGGTTAACGGAGGTGGACTGTAATTGCTACAAAAGTGAAAGTACTGGTACTGTTTTAGCAATTTTTAAACTAATGGGCTGTAATGGTTGTTTTCAACAAATCACAGGGACAACAACAACAACCATACCCAGTAAATCCCACAAATAGCAAAGCTACTTATAGGGTCTGGGGAGGGTGGGATGTAGACAGACCTTGTCTCTATCCATAGGGATAGAGAGGCTACTTCCGTAGAGACCCTCGGCTCGAAAACGCACAGCATACCAACACACCAAGTCAAAGAATATAGAAATAAGAAGTCACCCATACCAAGAAAGTGATCAGAGTGACACAATATAATGTAAATCATGTATAATAGCATACAACATCATTTAGGCATAAACACAAGAAGGCAATCACCGGAAAATTCCCTTAAAGAGTAAGAAAAACCTACTTCCCTAAAATACACCTAAGACCTTACTGCAATATCTTCTAGAAGTCCTTAACCCTAATCCTACGCCTCCACGAAGTCCTATCTTGGACCATGTCCTCAGAAAGATGCAACCCTAGTAAATCATGCCTAATCTGCTCATCCCATGTCAGTTTGCCAAAATGTATAGTATGTAAAAGAAATTTTTGTGATTTTCATGGTATGAAGGATGCATATTTAATATATTTACAAAAAAATGACATTACAGATCAAGTGTCATGGTTTTTATTAGTAAAAATTCGTTTGAAATAAAAATGAAGTTGACTATCAGATATCAAAGTCTGGTCCATCTGTATGCTATTATTTTTGTTTAAATCATTGCAAGTGTCATTAATGCCTCTGCTCATGATGCAGGGATGGTAATAACAGCAATGGTGACAACTTTAGTTTCAAGCCTCCTAAATATCAAACAGGGGTGCTTAGAACAAACTGCATAGACTGTTTGGATCGTACGAATGTTGCTCAATTTGCATATGGTTGGGCTGCACTAGCTCGTCAATTGCACACTATAGGTTATATAGATACTCCTGTTATTGAGCTGGATTCCACTTTAGCAGATGATTTAATGAGGAGTTATGAGAAAATGGGTGACACCTTGGCACTACAATACGGTGGTTCTGCAGCCCACAATAAGGTAATGCATTAACAAAATTATCACATTTAAAAGGCTATTTTTCATAAAAAGATGAACTCTGATATGATTTATGTTTCAAGTAACTAACTTATTTTATGCCCGATAAAACCCATCAAAGTCTTGTTGTTAATTTATTTTTATTTAAGGTAAGATAAACGATTTTCAGATCCAACGAATTCCTTCGTCAATGGATTTAATATTCTTTCACTTAGGTGATGGAATATTTAACTTTCTAATGGAAGGTGTAGAATTTACCGAAATACCTTTTCCTAATAACCATTACTCCTCCATTCTCGAACTATCAAAAGACCAGAATATCAACAGAAGGCTTCTATTATTCAAAATAATGTAAAACAGACGCCAAATATAATCCTTTAAAATGTAATACTATAGATCAGGAACCATTAAATTCATCAAAACAACCAATAACAAGTCTAAATAATGAGTTCTAAATTATTTTGAACAATAGTTAATATAAAAGATATCAGACAAATTGAATATAAACATCCCAAAACAACCAATAACAACCCTAAATAATGAGTTATTTGTTGAAACGAAAAACATCCAAATAAATAGATTGATATTCTATGTCAAAACTTAAATATTAATTTTTTTTGTCCTTCATGCGATTTGTCTCCTTGTTTATTTGACTCTGAACTTATGATATATATATATATATTTCATGCATCACGGGTAAAGCAACCGGGTCTGTTTTAAAATTTAAAGTTTTACATGTTGAAATGCATCGTAAATAATTATTCATGTTGTGCTATGTTTCTTTATACAGATATTTTGTCAAAGAAGAGGCCAATGGAAAGCTGCAACCCAGTCTCAGGAATTCTTTAGAACTCTACAACGTTATTACAGTAATGCATACATGGATGCCGAAAAGCAGGATGCCATTAATGTGTAAGTGAAATAAATCCATGATATTGAGTAACTTTTAACTATATATACCCATCACTATTATGATTTTGAACCGGGCCATTGTTTTAACAGGTTCCTGGGTCACTATCAGCCCCAAATCGGTAGACCCGCACTGTGGGAGTTGGATTCAGATCAACATTTCAATGTTGGTGGTCAAGGTTCTAACTTGTCAGTTGAAAGAGCTAGGTACTATTAATTATTTATGGTATTTCTTAATTAATTGTCAAGAACATAATTAAACAAAAATATTTAAATTTTAAAAAGAAGAAAAGTAGAATCTTTTTTGGTACTTGATGGATTTTAAAGAGGCATATATTCTATGTGGAAATAATTGACATATGCTTACTTTTATATAAATGCAGGCTTATTAAAAGGTCATTGTCGGTAGGCAACTTTCTTTATGATGACAACATAATCCGTGATGCAAATTCTGCTATCGGAACCACTCAAAATATTGAAGAATCCTTACCCGAAATCTCTTCTGAAAGTGATTCATCTTATCCAAGGTCAGATATTTATTATTATTATTATTATTATTATTATTATTATTATTATTATTATTATTATTATTATTATTATTATTATTATTATTATTATTATTATTATTTTCTACCATTCAGATAAATTCCAAATTTAGTAGATTACGAAAAAAAAAAGTTAAATAAAATTGTGGCATTTGTGCAGGTATACAAACTCAACATCTCCTGAAGAATCCCCCAACAGTGACGGGGCATTTTACAGAAAAGATTCTTTCAACTGCTCGAATTTTCTTGATGTTGATTGGCTTTCATCGTCTGGAAATTCATGTGAAGACGAAACATATGAAAGGTAATTTTTGATTTAAAATTACTGTTTGTACAACAACTAGTAATAGCCCCGTGCGTTGCAACGGAAATTCGGTCAGTATTAGTTTGGTTCATTATGGTAACAACACTCACTATAGTAATCGAAAGAGAAAACCTAAAAACTAAAGTCGTGATATGCCCAAAAAGATATCTGACACTTGTTTTACATTGTTCGAAAGCTATAACATTGGTACCGGTACGGGACCAGCACTCGCATAGATTACACTCGTGATACGTGGTTGCGTTTATTTTTTTTTCTCAACATTGCGATATAAGTTTTATTTGAAAAAGAGTTGTATTCAAAATAACGGTACGATGACGAACCGAGTCGGTATAGTAATATTTACAATGGTTTTATTACACAAAAGCTATATGATGTAACTCAAAAAACAAAGTCATGTTTTACATTGATCAAAAATCATAAAAACAAATACCAATACCGGTTCCGATAACACCAATACCTATAATGATGTTGTTGGTCAACACTAGCGAAGAACGCTAAGTTCTTCACCATATCTTCATTTTGAATACAACTCCGTTTTAAATAAAACTTCAAATACAACTTTTTTAAATAAAATTATATTGAAATGTAGAGAAAAAAATTAACGCGATCGCGTATTTAGTCTGTATAAAAAAAAAACGAACGAACGAAAGTTTTAAGAAAAAAATGAACTTATAGGGTTAAAAACGTATATTATTTATAGTCTAAGGTGTGTAATAGAAACTTATAAAAAAAGTCAAAGTTACCATTCACGCAAGTTGATAACTGTTATAAACTATAGGGTTAAAAACAGATACTATTTATAGTTTAAGGTGTGTAATTGAAAAAAAAAAGTCAAAGTTACTAGTAACATAACTTGGTAATTGTTACTTATATATAATGTTAAATGTGGTCGTCACATTTTGGCTGCAGGTCAACACTAGTAGGCTCTCCGATGGGCGGTCAGTCATCTGATAATGTTGTAAATGAAATGTGCACTTTCGCTAGTGATTCTGAGATATGTACTAATGTTAAGGTCAGTTATAACTTATAACCCCATTTTACCAAAATTAAGTTGTCGTTTACTGATATTTTTGTTTTTTTAACTCGGTTGCAGGAATCTAGAAGCCCGATTGTGGGCGGGTTTTCAGATAGATTTGCAGAATGGGTGACCAATGGGGATATCATGTTCCCTTGATCAGTTTTGTCAACAAAACCTAAAAAGAAAAACAAAAAGAAAAAAGAAAAAGTCTTACCCAAAAGCCATTGAATTGAGTCATCCCCTCGAAACGATGTGGGTTGCAAAGAAGAAATAAATGGTAAGAGAATAACTTTAGAGGAAAGGAAAAGAAAAGAAATGAAGTACCTGCACTATGCTAACCATTGTAAAAATGTTATATTATATGTATGTATGTATATATGCATATATATACATGTTAAAAGCGTACATTAAACGATAAAAAAACCTAGTACAAAGAGTAAAAATACTACAGTTGGTTCTCTCAAATTCAATCTTTGTAAATAATTTTGGTGGTATTTTTTTTTTAATTTAGTCAGACTGGAGATTCATATGATGGTTGCACAGATGTTTGTAAATAGTTTTTGATGCTACTTTTGTAACTCGGGTAGCTATTTATTTGTAGGAGTGTGGTTGGTTATGGGATAAAAGCGAATATATAACTAATGTTTTGAGATTTTCGTAAACGATCAGTTTCTGTTGGTAACCGTCTGTTAATACTTGGTTTTAGAAAACACGCTCCTAGGTGCTATGAGGTATTCTTGAAACCGCATTGAGTTGCTTAGGTCATAACTTCTAAGTTTCAAAGACTAGTTGTTTAGGATTGTTGTAATTTAGGTCGTCGCTAATTTTTCTTTAGGATATTCATATTCATGAAACAATGAAAAGAGTTGTGCTCAAGTAATTTACAAATGTATTATGAATA
Source organism: Helianthus annuus (assembly GCF_002127325.2). Lineage (NCBI taxonomy): Eukaryota > Viridiplantae > Streptophyta > Magnoliopsida > Asterales > Asteraceae > Helianthus > Helianthus annuus. The sequence continues at coordinate 166,896,945 of NC_035442.2, forward strand.
TTGGGATGTGTATGATGCGAGTGCCTTAGCTTCACCTTCATGCCTCGGCTTACAGTTACGCTACTCTTAGCGCAACTCTGTGCATTTTGTGTGTTTTATAACCAAGATACAAACCAAGATACAGTGTGGTTTAAATTGGTTAAGCAGACAGTTAGGTGATGTATAGATTGTCAGAACCTCTTTATCATTACCTATTTTGTGATGATTGGCTACCAATGATGTGCTCCATATATATATTTCTTAATTTTTTTATTTATTTATTTATTATTTTTTTTGTACTTGTATATAAGATAAGAATTAATATGTTATAACATCTCAAATTCACTGTACTGTTATATACCCAGACAGTTATTAACTTATTATTTTACATAATGTATATATTGTGACCAAGGTAACGACCGATGTTGACCAAGTCAACTTTATATTCATTTCTTCATTCTTCAAGAAAGCAAGAGGAAGGGAGAGCCGACAATAGAGAGAATGTTTGCATTAAGAATAGATCAATCCATGTTTTAAGCATACGTTCTAATCTCTGTCTAACTTAGAAATGATCAAACCATCCGTCGCAAGTAATTCTCATACGAGTTCAAGTCTTGAGTTTTTAAGCAGGCCTTTGTAACAAGACGTAAAAAAATGATTTTTGGGTCTGTAAGTGGCATCCTTTGGTATAGAACTCATGATTTTGATTATGATTTCTAAATGTATATTGTTTAATACTTTAATGCATGTGGGTAGATTTTCTAAAGTTGATCAATTTTGAGTAGAATTGTTTTCTTGATCTTTGTTATGCATATACATCTGGCCAAAAAAAATATACATTATTATCGTCAACATTAATTTGCATTTGGATGAAAATCCTACCAGAAGTGTATAACTGCACTAGTTATGAGAAAAGGTAATTGTAAAATGTTTGACTCAGTTTGACATAACTAGTTGGAACTTTTAATTAACATTTGGTAGTAAATGTTGTTTCTGCTACTATCCTCTTCACAGAGAAAGCGCGTAGCGTCGGATGCGTAAGAATAGAACACGTTACAAACCAAACTACGCTTAAGTAATTGTACCATAAGCGTCAAAAAATGTAAAAAACGAACAGTGATCAGTGATCCTCCTCTCAGACACCACCATTGGCATTGTGGGTTATAGAGCTCTAAAAAGGTCCTTTCAAATAACTATATGCTTTCGGGTTAAAAACTTAAAACTGGTTTTCTAAATAACCCACAACCAAAATGTTCATCCAAGTCAACCCATTATACATTATATATTATATTATATAATAGTATAATTTACAACATTACTGTGCATGTGGTGGTTGTACTCTATGCATGACATGTTTTGTGCTATTGTATGTTGTATGTTGTATGTTGAGTAATATTGTTTGTACATTGCTATTTTGAAGCCACGTGTCTCTTTTATATCCACATCCACAACTTTACCTTTACTTTCTTTCTCTCTCTAACAATATAAGAGGACTCATTCTCAAAGATTCACTCAAATCACACTAACTTTCTTTGTGTTCGAAGTGATCAGCATACGGCCACATCGATAGTTACAGGTTCGTGATCTCTGCATCACATTTTATTCTTTTGACATTGAACCCTAAGTCTTAATTTCTTTATTCTTTACAGCAAGATTTTAATTGGGTATTTAGGACTACGATTCAGAGCAACATGTAGCATCATCATAGATTGAGATGGTAAGTATCATCTCCCACTAGACTCATAATCTTTTTGCTATGCAATATCAAGTGGTTTTATTGTCTGATACTTTTGAGTGCATATTGAGTAGTGTATTTGTAGCAATGAACAGTCAATTTGTTATGTGGTTGGTTTGGTTTTGATCATAAGTTAGTTTGGTTAAGGATCCTTCAAAATGTCCTTCTCCAAGATATATGGTCACCTGATTATTTTTCAATTTTTGATCTTTGGATAAACATGTTATGTTATGTATACAAAGAAATAATTAGAGATTTAAGAGCACTCTTTTTAACATTGTTTTCTATATTATATATCGATGGAAAAAAATATTTCAAGAATCCTTCCAAAACCTCGAATCCTAATATTGTACACACCTATACGACTTCGATATGGCATCTTTACCCGAACGATTTTTACTTCATATGGCCCTTCACAAGTTGGTTAGCAGCAATAGTGGACATTAGGTTTAACTAACCTGCCAAAACATCACCATCAACAACCTTAGCCAATTGTCTTGCGTTTGACCCTGGCGAGTCTTCGACCCTTTACACCCAATAGGTTCAAACAACCTGACTGTGGGGCCAACTGGGTGCTGCCACCCACAGTCCCGACCTCAATCGACGGGATGCTCACCGATACGTGAAGATCTCGTCCTTTGTTTACGGTTTCCATCATGGTGATACAATGAGAGCTCTCGATGATGTTCTGGGCCGGGTCTTGTCCACTCGCACTGTAGATGACGGAGACATTGTTGTTTGCATGCGCGTTAAACTAACCTAGCACACCTTCCATAGCGGATCCAGTTAGGTTCTTCAACATGTTTAGTTCGACCAACGAAGCTGCATTTGTTTTTAGAACACACTCTTTATCAGTTCTGACATTTTGTTAGCCCATAGATTATATAGAAAGTTTGCATTATCGTTGGTGTTAAATCTACCTTAATATACTATTTTTTGGACAAATAAGCTTAAAGCAAGTATATGTATCTTAAGTTAGTGCGTTGGATTTTTTATTGTAATCTTAAGCTAATTAATGCTTCGCTAAATTAATACTCACATATCTTATTATACAAACATTACTAACCAACCTTTTTACCATCCTAGATAACAGCAACACTACAAAGGAGGGACGCATAGGACGCGGGGAATGATATGAATGTCTTAACACCTTTTGTACAGTTGCCAAGTAGAAAAAACACAGTTGTAGGCAGTAGTTAAGCAAGCCATGTCCTCTAAGAATATATCTTTTGTGCAACTTATGTAACTAACATGCTTAGCGTTAGTAACCTAAGTTGCAACTATAACATACGTACAAACCTGGACACAAACTCTTGGCTATAGCTAATCTAACCGCTAAAGGATGTAACTCAATCACAACTAGCCTAATGTAAATATAAATCTAGCCCCCGCCGCATCGTGGCGGATTACTCTTCTAGTTTGTTATAAAACGAGTCATAATTGCCAAGTCTACAAATTCAAAGCAATATCCACATCCACCTCAATAAAACAACATAATAAATTCCTGGTATTAAGAAAACAAAATTCTGCATCCTGTCACAAACTTAAATTTGTCCCTTAGACATCCTATATGATCTTAGATAAAAATTTAAAAAACAAACATCAAACTTGAGAAAGGTTAAGTTTAATCCCAGCCAGTTGCAGCACCACCTTCAGCTGTTGGTACAGGTGCCGCCACAGCTTCCCATCCATCAGCACCACCAGCAATCGGAGCTGAAAAAAAAAACAAGTTAAGCGGAAACATATTTTGTACAAAATTCTATATCTTTAAGATACAAGTAGTCTTCAATTATAATTATAAGATTGTATTACTTCAGTTATATGGAAAAATATCTTCATTTTTCACACACTGGAAAATACCCTTTGGGTGACTTCGGACCTTTTTATCAAGTTGAACACGTTTTCATTTACGCTATTTGTAAAAAAAACCAGAATCAAACCTTTCATTAAGTAAAAAAAAGAGTAAAATGTCATTTTCGTCCTTGAGGTTTGGCCACTTTTGCGACTTTTGTCCAAAGGTTTGTTTTTCGCATCTAGATCCAAAAGGTTTGAAATCTTGTCATTTTCATCCGACTCTTTAACTCCATCCATTTTTTAACAAGTCAGAGGTATGTTCGCTTTTACGTCATTCAATCTTGCCGTTTTGATATAAATAAACAAATAGCTAAAATGACAAAAATGCCGTTGACTTAACGTAAAATAAATGGATGGAGTTAACGAGTCGGATCCGTCATTCAATCTTGCCGTTTTGATATAAATAAACAAATAGCTAAAATGACGAAAATGCCGTTGACTTAACGTAAAATAAATGGATGGAGTTAACGAGTCGGATGAAAATAGCAAGATTTCAAGCTTTTTGGATCCAGATGCGCAAAAACAAACCTCTAGACGAAAGTCGTAAAAGTGGCCAAACCTAAGGGACAAAATTGGCATTTTACTCTAAATAAAAACACTCAATATTATGTGTTTTTATCAAAATAACAAAAGCATTTATAATTTCTAGTTACGTACCATCAGCAGCACCCCAATCAGCTGCAGCTACAGGGGCACCAGCAATTGGCGGTTGAGCCACATCACCGCCCCATTGGGCATCAGGAATCTGCGACGACCATTGATCATCCATTCCAATAGCACCAGCTCCATAATCTTTGTAATCCACGACAGCGGTTTCATCCTCTTCCTCCTTAACCTCCTCTGGTTCTCTGTAGAAAAACAAATCAACCTGCAAAAACAGATAAAAAATTTTAAATTCTAAAACCTTTGAATCAAATGAATGAAAAATTGATAAAACCGAAGATATTTGGTTAATAGTTAATACCATGACATCCCACTTATGTCCTTGATTGATCACACCCCGCATCTGAAGAACCATTCGGGCTAGAAGCCAAAACAAACAACCAATGCTGTGTTTCCCTTTGTTGTTAGCGGGGATACCGATATCAACGTATCTCATAGGTGAGTCGGTGTCACAGAAAGCGATTGTCGGTATGTTTCCTAAGGCAGCTTCCTTAATGGGCTGTGAATAATCAACGACAACGACAATGACAGATTTAATACAAATAGCCTTCGAGCAATCAAAAAACGAGATAAACTTGATTGACTAAAATATAACCTGGTGATCGGTTCGTGGGTCAGTCAATATGAGGAGTCGTGGCTCACTGAAAGAGGTCTGGAGCTGGTTAGTGAATGTACCAGGTGTGTGGCGACCAGCAATGGCGTGAGCACCGGTATATTGCGCGAACTTGAGCACAGCTCTCTGACCGTATGGCCTAGCAGATTGAACAATGATGTCCTGTGGGTTCTCGATAGCAACGATTACCCTAGCAGCCATTTGAAGCTTCTCCCATGTCTTTCCAAGATTGATAATGTAAATACCTAAATTGAATCAGTACTAAAATTGTCAGTTACATGAAACAAGCACACTTAAAAAGGGCATCGATAAGCACAGATCCACTGATCAAGAGTTTGTAACTGCTAGAAATGTGACGAGAAACGAAATCACAGCACTTGTGTTAACCCTGAGAATTGAGATTATCAAATTTCACCTCAACATGCTTTATTCTTAAAATATCTTCTTTATTAGCAACATAATAGGAACCAAAGTTTAAAAGTACGGAATCGTGCCTCGAGGCGTTTTCACCTCGCCTCGAGACGAACCGAGGCGGAATAAAAAAATAAATTTAAAAACTATATATCTTATAAAAAATAACATACTAACCAATTTCATCATCAGATTCATCAAAAACATCAAAAAAACACATAAAAAGACATGGAATACAAGAAAAATCAAAAACACACATATCCCCTGAGGCGCAGCTTTTCTTAGCGCCTCAGCCCTGTAAGACGCACATACAAAAATAACCCCCTGAGGCGCGCCTTAGACTCGTTTCTAAAACCATGAAAGGAACTCACTTTCATATGTCAATGTAATCATACGATCATGGTTTAAAAGGACACATGGGTTTGCACTTCACACAACAAATAGAGACCAGTGTACAGAAAGCGCAAAAAACGCACAAAAAACCGACATAAGGCACAATCATGAGGCACACCTTTCTTACGAGATAAGGTTTTGTTCATCAAGATGTTGTACATATAGATTACGTATCTATAAAACCAAAACCATATATAGTGCTTATATATGTCTAAATTTGGGTTGCTAATGCTAGAAACCTATGAAAATTAACAAAAAAAATGTATACAAATAAATTGCAAAAACACTCAAATAAATCTGCATCATCATCGCATACTCAACACTCCAATATAATAATTCAATCAAATATAACATTAACATTTAGTCCAAATATATAACACTTAACACCACAACTACGCATTTAACAGCTTCGATCTCAAAAATGTTACACGCTATTAACTGAAAATAGCAGATAAACTGACGGAATATATAATCACACAAATAAATAAACAAAAAATCAGGCGAATCAACGCCGGAAGCAAATAGAATGAACAAATCTGAAGGGAACTGTAAACAAAAATCAAATGAAGAAATAATACCGTCGTTTCGGCGCTTAAAGACGTAACGTTCCATCTGAAAATCACAGTTTTTGGTGCCGAGATGGACTTCAGCGGACAACATCATCTGTACATCGGCTTCTTTGGTTGATAGAGGTTTAGGTTGCGCCATTGTTGAAGCTCGATCGTCGCTGCAAATCGGTGGTTTTTGCGAGGAAGAAAGAGTGACGGCCTTACGTAGATGAACGCACAATAGTGAATAAACCCTAGGTAGCAGGCAGGTTTGCTTTTACGAAAAGGTCCCTTGTGATGTAACACTTGGATCCCTTTACTATACGTTTAATGCAGAAAAGACCTTGTTGTTGCGTTTCATGTCAACTGTGGCAGGTTTGTGTTATGTAAATTGTAAAATCATAAAGCACACGTGGCATTACAACCACTGATATCATGATTTCATACTCAACAATCAACATGTGTAATTGTGCTTTGAAGTCAGGGGTGTAAACAAGTCCAGAAGCTCGAGAGCTACTCATAATCGGTTCGGTTAAAAGCTCGAATGAGTCGAGCCTTAACGAGTCCAAGCCCGAGCTCAAGCCTGAAATAGAGCTCGTTTAGTTATCGAGCCCGAGCTCGAGCCTGAAATACAAAGCTCGTTTAGGCTCGTGAGCCCAAACGAGCCTAAACAAAATTTTAGATTTTTATATATATAATATAATAATGATGATGATAACATTGGTGAGCTGAGCTCGAGCCGAGCTTTGGCTCGCTTAATCGCTATTGAAACGAGCTCGAGCCGACCTTCTAGCTCATTTGAGGTTGTTCTTGAAATAGCTCGAGCCGAGTCGGGCCGAGCTCAAGCTTTAGGTTTTATTCGTGAGCCGAGCTCGAGCTCAGAGAAGTAGGCTCGAACCGAGCGAGCTCGAGCTCGAGCTTCATAAAAACATAACGAGCCGAGCTCGAGCCTAGTTGGGCTCAGGCTCGGCTCGGCTCGTTTACACCCCTATTTGAAGTTTAAGCCTCTTTCCTAAGCATTGCCCAATGTATAACGTCTTTGTAGTTAAAAAAGGTGTAGTGGTATAATCCTACAACATTTATTACCTAGTTATTATCTTTTTAAGAAAATAAAACAAGGGAAAAGATCAAATAGGAAGTTAATTTTCGCTAGGAAGGATAGCAAGCCATAGGATTATCACATGTGGCAAATTTTAAAATAAAGAGAAAGGGTATTTTAGTCAATCCAACTCCTTCTTCTTCCTTTTCAAAACCCAGTAAATTAAAAAACCCACCATTTTCAAAACCCACCATCTTCAACTATTTCTTCACTTTCTATCTCAATAATCACTACATTATAGTGCGATTTTCATCACGAATCAATGATTCAGAACCCGATCAACGTGTTCTTCAGCTTTTTTTTTTTAAGAAAACCCAGTTTAATTTCATAAAAAAATATCGTTTTTTCTGGTGATTTTGGAGATAATCACTCGATTCGTTCGATTCGAGCGTTGATAAGTGTTTCTATCATTCAAATTTCGTCAATTGATGAAGAAATCGGCTTCGATCTACTTTAATTTCATTTTCACGATCTGGGTTTTTGATTTAGTCATTGCGTTTTACGATCTTTGCGGGAGTCCGGGGGCGGCAGCCCCCGGTAGCGGGGTCCCAGGGGCGGCAGCCCCTGGCGGGGTCCAAGGGGCAGTAATTCGAAGACAGTAATTCGTAGACAATTCAGACATTTCACAGTGACAGACAATTTTATTTGTCCATTGCGTTTTAGAAATAAGAGAGTTTTATGTGGTTTCTGGCTATTGCGTTTTAGAAAAAAACACATTTTTAAGTGTTTTTAGTTATTGCGTTTTAGGTAAAACACATTTTTTAGGTGTTTTCAGTTCATTGCGTTTTAGAATGAGTCATTTTTAAGTGTTTTCTGGCCATTGCGTTTTACATATAAGACATTTCTTTGTGTTTTTAGTGCATTGCGTTTTAGGTAAAACACATTTTTATGTGTTTTCTGGCCATTGCGTTTTACAAATAAGACATTTCTGTGTGTTTTCTGACCATTGCGTTTTACAAATAAGTCATTTCTTTGTGTTTTTGGTGCATTGCGTTTTAGAAAAATGTCATTTTTTAGGTTTTTTTTTCATTGCGTTTTACGTAACTGGTGGTTTTTTTTTTATTGCGTTTTACGCAACTGGGTTTTAATTTTTTTTTTTTAAATATAGCAATAATATACTCGTTTTAAAGATAAAAAACGCTCGTTTTTTTTTGTGCAATTTTTATAAAAAAAAATAATGTCGTATGAAAGAGTTATGGAAAATTGGTATTTAATAAACCAACCTTTAACCAGTTGGTAAATAATAATCCAACCTACAGAATTGGTATATAATAATCGTATCTATCAACATCTTGGTACTCAATGAACTTCTGTTAATTTTTTTTAATTAAAGTTAGTTTTTAAGTTTTATTTATTACACAAACAGTCCCTGTAGTTATAAAAAAATCATAAAAAATCAAAAAAATTCAAAAAAAATCATATAAATTCTAAAAAATCAAAAAAATCTTAAAAAATCAAAAAAATTATAAAAAATCAAAAAAATCATAAAAATTCAAAAAAAAATCAAAAAAAATCTAAAAGTTTTATTTATAAAATTAACGTGTTTTGCTTTACGGAAATTTTACGAATTTTTTAGATTTTTTTTTATTTTTAAGAATTTTTATGATTTTTTTGTGTGTCACTAAACGGCATTTTTGAAACTGAACTCACGTATTAGATAAAATTTAACATTTGATATTTGATAATTAATAATAATAATAATAATATATTGATATTGATCATCAATAAATAAACAAATATACTTCTAGTTCATTATTCATACAGGACTATCCTTCATCAGTAAACATACTTTGAACCCAGTATCTCCAGAGACCCTAACCCCTCATCGATTCTCACCATATCAAATTCCCTCCCCAAATCATTTCCATCACCCTAGTTAACGTCCTCCGCCTTGGACATACATCAGCCCCTCCACTCGAACATCGTTATTTAGGGTTAACATCCACCAGATCCATTCAATTGAAGCAGAGGTACAGATCTTCATAATAACCACAGATCGATTCCCGTACAGCCGATTTTTAGTATTCATCTCCATCTCCGTTGATTAAGGGTCGATTCTCAGTTGAAGGAGAGGTAGTTGTTTGCCCTATCACCACAACCGCTATAATAATCCTCCTAATGACCTCCTATTTTGTTTAATCTCGTGATCTGCTATGCGTTTCATCGATTTCTTCGTTCGGTCTGCTCTCTTGCAGTCGGTTCTTCGGTTTGGACAACCTCAATTCGGATTTTGGAGCCCTAGATGTCCCCTGGTGTAAGATCCGTCACTATTTGATGTTATGTGGTTTGATTTTGTCTGATTTGTATTAATATGATAGTTTGATTACTGTTACGCTAGAATGTTTTTGTTGATATGCCTTGTTATGATTAAGATATAGTTAGTATTTTTAGTGTAGTGTAGTTAGAATGTTTTTGTCGATTTTTTTTATTTTTTTAGAATTTTTATGATTTTTTTGATTTTTTAGAATTTTTTAGATTTTTTTTTATTTTTTTGATTTTTTATAATTTTTTTTATTTTTTAAGATTTTTTTTTATTTTTTTCAGAATTTTCATGATTTTTTTTGAATTTTTTTGATTTTTTAGGATTTTTATGATTTTTTTATAACTACAGTGACTGTTTGTGTAATAAATAAAACTTAAAACTAGTAACTTATAACTACAGGGACTGTTTGTGTAATAAATAAAACTTAAAAACTAACTTCAGTTAAAAAAAATTAACAAAAGTTCATTGAGTACCAAAATGTTGATAGGTAGGATTATTATATACCAATTCTGTAGGTTGGATTATTATTTACCAACTGGTTAAAGGTTGGTTTATTAAATACCAATTTTCCAAGAGTTATTAACGTTTAAAAAATGGGGGGGAATTGGAGGAGAGAGAAATTATTGGCTTGGATTGACTAGAATGCCCTTGAACAAACTCACGCGCCTCTTTTATTCCTTTCAATTTCCCTGATTTAATCTTAGCCCTTGATTAACTTAATGGATGGTCAAGATCACTTCCTATCCTTCCTAGCCAAATAAACTTCCTATTGTATCTCCACCCAATAAAACAAATAATATTATGATGGATGGGTTGGAGGATTCTTATTGGCCATTCAATTTTTCATACGGCGTTTTAATGGCCATGCCCAAGCAAAAAAAATGAAATCAAACGCCCGTGGGAGCGGTGTGCTGGGCATTTTTGACCCAATCCACGCCCAAAAAACCCCACTACGGGTGGTCTAATTGGGTGGAAACGAGTCAAGTAGAGTCGCTCGTGAGTTACTTGAGATTTGTTTGTTAAAAAAAATTGAATTGAGTTGAGGTTAAATGAGCTCGAACTTTTATCGAGGCTACAAGTTCGAGCTAGAGCTTCACATGTCAAGCTTATGACTTGATCTGGCTCACAAGACTTGAAAAGATTTTCTTTATGTGTTTTTTTATATAAAGGAGAATTGGCTTGTAATAATCTCAACTAGATGTCGTTGATCATTGACAGTCCCACCTTTGAATATTCCTCATGTCAGTCTCACCTTTCACCTATTTTCCTCCACCGGTCCTCAGATAAAAAAACTTAAAGGAGTTAAGTTTTTTTCCAAATTACAAACTGACGTATTAGGGCTTTTGATCAGAACGAGGATACGAGCCGATTGATGTAAAACTTACCTCGTAACGTTACTACACACGACTTGATTTTTGTTAATTAGAAGTTTAAACACCCGAATTGAAGCACCGTTTTCATCGTTTGGAGCACAATTTCAAGGTAAGTTTTACATCATTTGACTCGTATCCTCGTTCTAATCAAAAGCCCTAAAACGTCAACTTGCAATTCAGAAAAAAAACTTAACTCCGTTAAATTTTTTTAACCAAGGACCGGTGTAGGAAAAATAAGCCCTAAAACGTCAGCTTGTAATTCAGAAAAAAACTTAACTCCGTTTAATTTTTTTAATTGAGGACCGATGTAGGAAAAATAAATGAAAGGTAGGACTGGCACGGGGAATATTCAAAGGTGGGACCGGCAATGGCCAATGTCGTCTAGTTGGGATTATTACAGGTCAATTCCCCTTACATAAATAGATTTGTATGATAGTTGTTATTATATTTTCACTTATGATTAAAATAATTAATAATGTAGACAATATTGGAAACTACTAGCGAGTCGAGCTTTAAAACCAGAACTCTAAACGAGTCGAGTTAAAGGTCGATCCCTTTTAAGTAAAAACAAGCTAAGCTCAAGCTTATACGGGCTCAGGCTTGGCTTGGTTTGTTTATTCACTCGCATGCTCTAAAAAATGGATCATATGGTCGTTGCCATGATTGTAAAAATCTCGCCTAGGCTCCAATTTGTCACCAATTAATCACTAATCGGAGGTTCACCGAGTAATGGCCGATTAATCGCTAGGCGGTCAATGGTTGCCCCATTTCGGTCAAATTATGGTCAAATTTCGACCAAACCTAATAAATCCCATTCAATTACTTAAAAAGGGGGTCAATGATGGGTTAAAAATAGATCAACGAGGCGTTAAAACATGTGTATATATAAAATTAAAAATTATATATAAAAATCCTAATCCGATTAATCGCTACTTGGTACCTCATCGACCGAATAACGCCTACCGATTTTACAACATTGGTCATTCCCTTATTCCCTTCCTATCATGCCTCATTACAAAAGGCCAACTATTCAAATTTTCGAGGTATGTGAATGAGACAAGGGGTATATCATCCATTTTATAAAGCATGATCGTTTTTGTTAATAGAGATGGTGATGAAAACAATGGTTAACCGGGCAGGGTTAACACACTGGTCTCGTCAAGAAGGGTTAATCCCTTCCTCTCGAGGATCGCTGGCTAGGTCGTCCGCTGGTTGATCTCCTGCACAAGCAAACAAACCGTGACTCGTAACAAGGGGGATGGGGTGGGGGGTGCTCCTTGTTACCACTCTCCGGCGTGAGAATCAGTAGTCTGCTTGGGAAGCAAAGTATGATAGTAGTAGTAGTGAGAGAGTCGTGAAGAGATACCTCAAACCTGGTTTGGGGTTGGTATTTATAGCCGAGGAGTGAAGGAGGAGGTGGACGGATAGACTGACGACATGCTGCACCTTTGCAGGTGTGTCAGGCATGTCGGCTGTGGAGGTGAAGCCACGTCAGTCTGTCGCTTACGTAGACCTGACAGGCGGCTGCCATTGGTGCTACTCGCTCTGTGGTGCCAGTCCCACTTGCTGAGTGCCCAGGATGCGGTGCGGGCCGCATCGCTGCTTGCGGTAACTGTAGATGTTCCCGCGTCTCACTCTTTGATCAAGAAATACGCGAGATGCGGTGCCAAACCGCATCGTCGTCTGTGGTGACTGTTGCTGTTATCCAGCTCCTTTGTATTGATAGAAGTGTTCACTGGATGCGGCGCTAGGCCGCATCGCAGTGAATACTTCCGTTTTCATACACCAGATGCGGTGCCATGCCGCATCATTATACCGTTCTCATATTCCAGGTAAGTCCTTCTCCATCATTGGGCAGATTGGATTCAACCACTGTGTTTGCGCGTTCCCGCATGGACACATGTAAGTTGTTAGCTAGTGGGGGTTTTGATAAGGGTAATGGTCACTCGCGGTCGTGCTGACGCGAGATCTGAGACCATATCCCTTCAGATGGTTTAGTCCTTTTTGTTATTGTGAGTCTTGTAAGGCTATATTGAATATGTATAGTCGGGAGGTTCTTGTTTAGTTTATGAATAAATTGAATATGAATCAAGCCAAAACTCCCAAACTTCCCAAGCACAATATCCACAATTTGGCATGAGGCAATGAATCATTAATCATACACATATTTGATCATTGGACAGAACTTGTTACAAGCAACCACTACTACAACTAAACCTCTAACAATTTGCTACCTCAACCGTCTTGGATTTGGGTGGTGGAGGCAGCTTTTGCACCACAACCGTCAACACTCCGTTTTCGCACTTGGCGGTGATTCTCGACATATTAGCTGTAAGAACTTGTATATCGTCTCATTGATTTTGACGACAGTGTATTTCAATATATTGCGCTTCGACAGATAACGACGATGATTCTCCAATGGTTAGTCTAACAACTCTTTTTTGAAGGCTTGCTATTTAAGTGACAACACGTTTATGAACAAAGAATTTCTTTTTTTTACAACGTTGGTAGCCTATTAATTGTTACAAAATCTATAATTATTTTCACCTGATGGGGTTTTTTTTTTCATATAACGTGATTTGTATATACGGTACACACATAACACAAATAGATTATGTATAATCTACTCTACTTTAATATCATATAACATGATTTGTATATACGGTACACACATAACACAAATAGATTATGTATAATCTACTCTACTTTAATATAAGTAACACATTTTTTTGTAACATATACAACACCAATCTAACTTCTATTTACTACAACATTTCTTCTAATAAAGGAACATCAACCCCCATAACATATATAAGCATATCAACAAAATCAAATTTCCAAAGAAGGTTAGATCGGCTTAACTTTCCCCATCTTATGTTTCCCATCTTTCTTCATCCACTCCTCGAACGCTCTTGTTTCATAAGGTATTCTCAAGACACCATCGTTTGTGAATCCATATTCTTCGGCTGATCTACACAACAACTCCAGGAAATCTGTATGACTAAGAGTAGTGGTATGAATGATGAAACGTTTTGTTGTTTCATCATTCATGCCTACCGAGATAGGAACGTACCCTTTTGGCACTAAAGAGGAACGATGTCTCATTGTCTTGTACAACTTGCTTCCCGTTAACCCCATGATTAAGCACACAAGTTTCCTATGTTTGTCTAGCTAAATCGTCTTATATTTATAGTTAGTGTGAACTTTGGTTCTAGAATACGAAAGTACGCACGAATGTGTACTTTGATGTCGTTTTGAATATATATATTCTTTATTGTTCTTGATTTTAATATAATAATTAAATTTTTATTGGATAGTGATTGACAAGGCCGGCTTGCCGTAACATCAAAGTTGTGAATAAAAAAATAAACATTATATATTCATGTGTATATATAATATATATATAATAAGTAAATGATGGAATCAAAATCGTTTCTACTGAAGATATTATGGTTTGATTCCTTGGCAACTACTAATTGTAGGCATGGATATTCATTCTATTTTGTTTTGTTGTGATTTGTTTGGGAATGACGTTGCTTAGAAAAATGATGGTACATGAAAAGGACGATCGTATGAATCAAATTTTTGCCTGCTTATGCCGTACCAAATATGTCGTCTTTGATGATTGTATCGTATCCTTTGTGTGATAAGACTATTAAAAAAAAGGAGTTTCAGTGAAGGACCTTTACTGACGGACAACCGTTGTTACTTTCCGATTGATCCTGGCAAAATTAAAAAACAAAATTTTTGAAAAGGTAAATTAAGTAAATCGATAGGTGATTCGGCAGTAATAATTAGTGTTGATAGATAACCAAGAGTGGCCAAGGCAAATTAACAATAACCGGCAGACACCTGGCATGCTAAATGTGCAAAACTCATCGTTCTTGCATGGAACAACTTACAAACAGGGGCAGATCTACGTTGAGAACTATGGGTTTACACGAATCCATTCGGTTTCAAATTTTTAGTACAAATATTAATACAAAATTTGGTATGAACCTATAAAAAATATTTCGGATGAACCTATTAATGAAATTGATAGGTGGCAGAGTGGGTAAGTCTACTTCCATGCATGAGGTCTCAGGTTCAACTTCTCCTTGGGGTTAAGTCGTTTTGATTTTTCTAATTTCAAAATTTAAAATAGAACTTAGGGTGTTAACATTAAACCAGCACCCCCATGACCCCATTTCTGAACCAGCATCCCCAAATGTCTAACTAGGAACCCCATCAGTAAAGTTTTTATCTTGGCAACATTCATGTAGATGCATGCTAGTAATGAAACCAAATAAATCATATTGTAATCTCATAGGTTTTTAGGGAAAGATCAGCAAGAACATCAATAGTTCCTGTAAATTGGTTGTTTTGCAAATTGATGCATATAGCTAGGGTTGTAAATGAACCGAACGTTCGGCGAACAGTTCGTGAACCGTTCGGCGGGAAGTTCGTTTATGTTCGTTCGTCTAATAAACGAACGAACACGAACAAGAAATTTCGTTCGATTAGTTAAATGAACGAACATGAACAAAGGTCTCGTTCGTTCAATTATGTTCGTGAACGTTCGGTAAGGTGTTCGTGAACATTCGTTCATTTGCGTTCGTTTATGTTCGCATGTTTGTCTTTTAATGAAAGATTTTTGTACTTTCATATATTTTATCTATACTTTTTTTATATAATTAAACTTATATTTATTTTATTACCCTAAAAATTAAATTAAAAAAACCATATTTAACCTTGTTTATGCACCATTTCCCTTTCATTTCTTATTATTTACATCGACGAATACGATCGACAACCGTTCCATAATAAGGAATTCAAGTTCTAGTGCTACTCTTTAGGTCGCCCACCTTTATCCTTCGTCACATTCGCCAAATTTATTTGTGTTCGTGAACCGTTCGTGAACCGTTCGCGAACACACTCATTTCTTTAATGAATGAACACGAAAATAAAATCTCGTTCGGTAAGTGTTCATGAACACGTTTATTTCCTTAATGAACGAACATGAACAAGGCCTTGTTCGTGTTCGTTCGGTTCGTTTTCAGCCCTACATATAGCAAAAGCAAAACATGAATGATTTTTATTACTAGAGTATAGTTTATTTTACTATAAGTGGGTTACATATATATGGGCCTTCCGGTTTCTATGTGCTTGATCAACATAATAGAATATAGAAAATATCAGTCTTTAGTTTTTAACTTAGTTGTGGGTCGAAGATGTAATGCAATGTTTTCATCTTAAAAACTCGTAGTGAAAAACTATAAATACCTTTTTTTTTAATTCGTAAAGACTATCGTATTTAAATTATTGTGTTTCTAATTTATAATGACAGTGTTTTTTTATTATTGTATCGTATCTTTATTTTGTGATGAACCTTAACCGACCCGAACCGTCGAATCGACGCAAAAACTTTTTTGTCCGGTTCTATGAGCATTTATAAATAGTGAACCCACTGAAAAAAATTCTTAGATCCGCCGCTGCTTACAAACAAACATTTGATTCGTAACCCACCAACAATTTTGAGGGTAGGATTTTTATAAGATTCTCGCCCAAGCTTTTTCAGTCGTTTGTTGGTGTGGGGTTCATTACCAACTGATATTATCTCAGTATGCAAACACTACTTTGATGATTCAATTTTTTATGGGACTTTTGGTTGGTCTTGTTAGTTGTTTGTTAGTGTGGGCCGATTTGCCTCGGGTTATCCGTTGGTGAAATTCTCTATAAACGTAGCCCACAAGCTTGGTGGTAACCATCGGATCTTTCAAGCTTAATGAGTAGCAAACTACATGTATATAAATATGTGATATCATTGTTTGGCGTGGTCCACGAGAAGAGTTAATATGACAGATAATTGTTAGCGAGTTTGTTAGAAATGGTGTTCTTGGAATTTAAATACTATGCCATAGGTACTCACATAACCTTAACTCTTAACGAAGTTCTGAAAATGAGCTTCACATCAACATGATAACACGATCATATATCCCAACTCTTGGGGTTAGAGACATGGTGTTGTCAATCGTGTGCACACATATAAAGATATTTATTTGTATGTGTTTCTCGTGTCTAGCCATTAGGCACACATATAAATATATCATTTTTCTAACAAACATGGTGGTTGACGGTGGTTGGTCTTTGTTTAGTCATTTATGACTTTATCCAAGACAACTGGATCGGTGGGTCGGATCCTGATTCAACTGAGTTTGAAGATCGTCCTCTACGTTTGATCATAGATAACTAATTAATCAACTCAACGTACGTCATTAGGTTGATTTACTTTCACATATCTTATTATATTATGGTTGATTTAGATATATAATAATAAATATATATTAAAAATCATGATTGTTGTTTTGAAAGTTAAAATTGTATTCTAGTGTGTTGCTTGAAAGTTAAAACTGTATTTTAATATGTTGCTTTCATATAGAATTATTAGTGATGACGAATGTTCCTATACAATTATACTAGTTTACAACCCCGTATGTTACACGGGTTGAATGACGAAAAATGTAAATTATAAACTTGTATATAATTCTTATTAATGAAATGACTTATTTAGATAAATTAGTAAAACAAAAGAACAGTTATATTTTCGTTACTTGTACATGTGATTTGATACTTCATTAGTAATTATTGTTTATATCAAAATAATATATTTTATCTTAACAAATATATATGGTTAGGGTAAAATGAAAAATTCTACGAGTTGTGATAACTTAGAGAACTCAACCTTACAAAAGGTTTTTTGAATTTTTTTACAGAGGTGTGAATGAGCGATTAGAGATTCAAAGTGTTAAGCTTTTTTTATTTTGGATTCAAGTGGTTAAAACCACTAAAACATATGGACTCAAAAAGCAATTTACTATTAATTAAATTTGAAATCATAGGTTTGATCTCTAAGAGCATTCCCATCCAGTCCATCATATGTAGTGTGTGGGGTTTTTAAAATGTGAAGAGTATAAAAAGTGGTTGTGAGTGGAGGAGAGAGAAAATATTACTGTTCATCTGTATATTTGAGGGGACACTGTTCACCCACTATAATTTTTTAATATATATTGAAAGTGGTTGTGAGTGAAAGAGAGAGAAAAATGTAATATATATTGAAAAGAAGAGAGAAAAAGTATTTGTTTTTAGTGGAAATATATTGATATAGGAATTGTTTTTAGTGAAATGTATGTATATTTTTAGTGGATTGGATGTGAATGCTCTAACTATATTAAATAATATTATACTTATTATATTATTTTATATATTTATATTTGTTATAGATAATTATTAATTAAATTTGACTTTAGGTGTTTATCTCTAACTATATTAATTAATATTATATTATATTTTGTGTATAAAATTAATATGTAATACTATTATTAAAAGAGAGGAAACGCCAGAGAGTGACACTTGTACAAAAAGATTTTCATTTATTAGTATAGGAAGATTAAACAAAGTGTTCCCGTACGTCATTGATGTAACGTATAAGGTTTTTTGGCATTTTTCTTTAGAAAAACGCCCCAAGACCCCCTAGGCGTTTTTTTTCTTTCAAAAAGCTGTTTTTGGCGTTCTTTTTTCCACGTTTTTGTTCTAATTCTTTGGCCAGTGATCGTGTCGCCCTTTTTGGTTGGCCAATATCAAATTTTGATGTTTTTTATTTAAATTTTATTACACCCCTTTTAACATAATGTCCCACAATATTCACATCCCCACTACATCTATTTTAGAAAAACGCCCCATAATGCCCTTTGCTGTTTGGACTGTCGCAAAACGCCCAAGAGTGAGAGTATTATTTGTATCTTCCACTACACATAGTCTTAGAGTTGCTCACTTGTTTCTGTTAAAATATATAATCTGAACAAATAAATTTAGCAAAACATGTTGGTTGGGTAACGCACAACAACCAAAACGAGCTATGAATGAAACTAGTTAAATCTCCGTACGCGCGTTGCGGCGGGGACCCAATGACTGCAAAACGTGTGTCAGTAACGGCAAGCAGATACCGAATATCAAAACAGAAATAAAAAAGTCGTGAAAAGGATAGTCAATCAGGCCTAAAAAAAGCGATTTTAGATAACCTAATATATAATAATAGGACCCACACGTCCTACACGTTGGAAATTCGGTTGTTTTCAGTTTAGTTATCACGGTGCTAACACGTTAAAATATGGATGAGCTCGGTACCTGTAACGGCACCGAAAGTGCCTGATCCGGAAAATCATCGAAATTAGGTACCGGCACCGAAAATGCTCGGTACAATACGGTATGGTATTTGAAGGTAAAAATAAAAAAATATAGATATGGTGCTAGACCGGTGTCGAACCGAAATTAACGATTCTGAAAACGCCAAAGGTGGGTACCAAATTGTTACCGAAAATGATTTGGTATAGTAAATTTGGCACCAATACGATACCGGTTTGATTACAGGATTTGATACTATTTGCTCATAAATAATGTAGATATCCAAGTTTATTTTACATGTTACAATTCATTCATTATGTAAAAAGACAAAAAATAAAGCAAAATAAGTTGTTGTGTATAAAACCTCATTCAAACGAAATACAGTTTCCTTACTGTGTGTATGAAAAGTAATCTAAACTGTGCAATTACTTGCATTGGTACGTTGCTACAGGATTTGATGCGCTCGGTACCAACCGGTACCGAAAATACCTTTACCGAAATCCCAAAAATGGGTACCGGTACCGAATATACCTGGTACAGTACGACTTGATACGGTCGGTACTGGTACGACACCGGTATTTAAGGGTAAAACCCGATGAATACCGGTGCCGAATGGATACCGAAAATACACTCAGTTTGGTAAATTTGATATCGGTACCAGTACACTTGCATTGGTACGTTGCTACAAGATTTGATGAGCTCGGTACCAACCGGTACCGAAAATACCTTTACCGAAATCCCAAAAAATGGGTACCGGTACCGAATATACCTGGTACAGTACGGCTTGATACGGTCGGTACTGGTACAACACCGGTATTTGAGGGTAAAACCCGATGAATACCGGTGCCGAACGGATACCGAAAATACACTCAATTTGATAAATTTGATACCGGTACCATTACCCGATACTATTTACTTTTCATTCAATAATCTTTTTAATATTTAATATTTATTTTTACTGTTAATTTCATTGAGAAATTAATATATAGGAGAATATATAGGAGAATAAGGCTAGATCAAAACGAATCCTAATCAAAATAAATTCAGGTTGAATAAAGTCATTTACAGAAACTATTAAAATAAGTTCATCCACTTGTGGATTGTATTTGTTGTTGGCAAGTGGCGACAAATCATGGTTATGTTCAGTCCGACTCCATCCACACTTCCGATAATCCGATAGATATACCGTAGGAGAGATGCCACCACCTCACGACGACGGTGAGCGGCGGAGCATCACCTTCACAAAGCACCTCCCACCTTCACCCTCTGTTCTTTCATCTTGATCCGTTATCATTGATAGATGGCATCCGGATACGGGGGTGTAAACCGGCAGCAACTGATGCTCCGGTCATAAATAGACTACGCTAAGAGTGTTGGGGAATTTTCAGAAAACCGGATGATCAGAGAGGCGTGTAATCACTCTCAGATCAAATTATTTTGGTGGTTCACCCGAATAATTTAATCGGATAAAACTCTGATTTTTGAGAAATATGTGTGTGCGAAATTTGTCTGAACCAAAAAAAATTATGATCAAAAACTGCCTGCGAATTTTGGGGTTGGGGATGATTAATGGCCTAATGGTAGATTTCTGAAAGACACAACTGCTACTAAAACTGTCATTTTTTTAATGTTTTGAAATTAATGACTTTTTCCAGAAAATAAATTTTCTTATGCAATTTTAGTAAAGCTCTGCCCCTTGGACCCCGCCAGGGGTTGCCGCCCCTTGGATCCTGCTCCTAGGGGCACTGCCCCCGGACCCCCAGCAAGAGGGCCCCTTGGAACCCCATAGAGTACGGGCTCTGCCCGTACACTTCGAATTTTAAAAACTCAAACAAGCGTGCACTCCCGCACCTTCTAACTTGCTTGATGTGTATTATTATTCGCTTTGATCAATCTCAGTTACACTAAAATATCTAACAAATAGTAGGTTTTAGCTTTTCCGGCGTGTTAAAAAAATGTGGTCTAGTAGCTACATTACACGTGGTCCAATGAGACGTACGTATGTACTATAGATAAGGCCATACGTGAATTGTTATATATATAATTGTTATATATATAAATGTGAACAATTTTCAATTTTTTGATATTTTTTTCTTTTTTATACTTTTGTCCTTTAATTTTTAGTATATTGACACTTATAACCCTTTGACTTTCTAAAGACTTTGTAATCGAGTTTTACGTGTTTATATTTTATATGCGTGATGGTATGAATTCAAGCTGATTACGTTTCGACGTAATTTTTTTTTCCGAAAATGAGTTGGGTCAAATATAATATGTTCTTATGCTTAATATTGTATACGTTTTTCACTTTGTCTATGTTTTGATGTAGATTTTTTTTCCGGGAATGACTCGAGTCAAATACAATACGTTTTCATTAGACGACATAAATTCGAGTCACTTTATACGTTTCGACACCGGCGCACTGCATCGTAACATTCTTTAACTTGAAAACACTATTTTCTTACGTGCTTAATTTATGGACGTATCAGTATAAACTCAAGTTGGTTTACGTTTAAACGTAAATTTTTATTAAAGTTATATTAAAGATAGCATTTACGTTTCCATTTACAACTAATTAAAATCATTCTGTTAGATGTTCAATTTAAATTTATTTTTATGGTTTTCGATGAATGTAAAACTTGCATACATAAAGTGTAGTGTACCTATTTAAAAGTTCGGGCCTCAATAAAGACTCCAACGTTGTCGATCAACAAATATCAACCCTCGTTAAAAATGAGATTATCACTTGGGCGAAAAGGAGCAAGAAAAAATTGTTCTTTCTGAAAATCGATTTTGAAAAAGCCTACAATAACGTCAATTGGAAGTTTGTCATCTCCGTCTTGCAACATATGGATTTTTCGCCGCTGTGGTGTAATTGGATTTGGGGGTGCTTTCTTTGGCTAGATCCTCGGTCCTGGTCAATGGATCCCCCACGTTCGAATTCCAATGTCACAAAGGAATGAGGCAAGGGGATCCAATCTCTCCGTTTTTATTCATCATTGTTATGGAGGCTCTTTCGTGTATGCTTGTCAAAGCTAGAGATGCGGGGGTTTTTCAAGGGGTTCAAATTACCAACGATGGCCCTATTATATCACATCTCCTGTATGCTGATGATGCGATTATTACAGGAGAATGGTCTTAGTTGAACGTTTTCAATGTCATGCGGATTCTCAGGATTTTTCCACATGTGTTCTGGGTTAAAAATCAATATTTCCAAATCCAATATTTATGGGATCGGAATTGGAGGAGGGGAGCTCGAAAATCTTGCGACTCGCATCGGTTGCAAGGAAGGTACTGTGCCGTTTATTTATCTCGGTTTAAAGATTGGTGCCAACATGAATCGTGTGAACAACTGGGGTCCGGTTTTTGATATTTTCAACGCTAAGCTGTCTAAATGGAAGGCGTCTCTTATTTCTATCGGAGGGAGAGTTACTCTTATCAGGTCGGTTCTCGAGAGTTTACCTAATTACTATTTCTCGTTGTATAAAGCGCCTGTTCAAGTGATAAAAACTTTAGAGTCAAAAATAAAAAGTTTTTTATGGGGGAGTTCTAGTGTCAATAAAAAGACTCACTGGGTTGCTTGGGATAGGGTGACTAAACCGAAGAGCTGCGGTGGTTTAGGCCTTAGCAAACTGAATCACATTAATACAGCCTTGTTGGCGAAGTGGGGGTGGCGGCTAAAAACTAAACCAGAAAATTTATGGGCGAAAGTGATTAACGCACTTCACACGAACAGATTGTGTTGGGACTTCTTGCCGGCTAGGAAGTCTATAAGCGGAGTTTGGTGTGCAATCAAGAAGGTGATTGAGAGCTCCAAGATTGAAGGGAGGCATATTAGGAGTTTTTTTAAAGGTGCGATCGGCAACAGTGTTTCTACTGCGTTTTGGCTTGATCCTTGGGTCATAGAAGAACCTCTTAAGGAAAGATTCCCTGGTTTATTTAGCCTTGAGTCGGAGAAAAGATGTAAGGTTAGTGACCGATTAGGGGGTATTGAAAACGGTTCTGGGCATAATTGGAACTGGAAGAGGCAGCCGACTTCGAGCGATAAAACCGATGAGTTGATCCAGCTGAGGGCTTTGCTAGAAAATATTGAGCTAAGGGACAGAAGTGATAAGTAGCAATGGGTCGGAGAGAAGGACGGGAATTTTAGTGTGGCTTCGGTCAAGAAGATGCTTAAAAAGGAGCCGGTTTCGAGCAACTTCTACGTTCCCGAATGGTGCAAATGGATTCCGAGCAAGTTCAATCTTTTTATTTGGCAGGCCTAAATGGAAAAAAATCCTACAACCTTGAAGCTAAAGAAAAGAAACATTGGCAACTTGGACACGATCTGCCCTTTGTGTGATTTTGGAGAAGAATCGGCCGATCATCTCTTCACCGCTTGCATGGTCGCTTCTGTGCTGCGGTCGAACATCAGTAAGTGGTGTAAGGTTCCTAACGTTGTGGCATTCTCGGTTCGCGATTTGCTCGATATCCACAACTACCTGGGAGTGAAGGATTGGAAGAAAGAAGCCATTCTTGGAATTATTAGAATTGGATGCCGGAGTATTTGGCGCGCGAGGAATAATTTCAAATTTAATAACTGACCGATTAGGATTGAAAATATTGTTAGCAAAGTCAAATCGATAGGATATCTTTGGTTTAAAAATAGGTCCAGGTTGAAGTCGATGTCATGGGAAAACTAGTGTAAATTCAAGTTTATGTAGTTGTGTCTTGGTTGGGTGCCCCTATTTTGGGGGCGACCAATTTAATGAGGTTTACTTAAAAAAAAAAAAAAAAAAAAGAAATATCGACCCCATTTCCACGCAGACCACATTATTTACTAAAACCATTTTACAAAAATAAGTAAATCCCATTTATTCCTGTTGTTTCTGGAGACTTCTTGAACGTATGAAAGCTTGAAATGGTTAACCTCATACTCATATGATCATCAATAATATCCCCACAAAACCATTCCAACGTGCCGTATTTTACTCTTCAATTACCAACATGTATACCCTTTTTATAACAACCCTTCAAGATTCAAGCAACTGCCTTTGATCTTTGTTTCAGTTTCATCAATTTGTCGACAAAACAAGAGCCCACGGTGATTCTTGTCGCTTAAGGTTTCAAGAATGGATGTTAATGGAGGAAAAAGCAACGATTTTTATGAGATTTTGGGGTTGAAAAAAGAATGCACAGAAGCAGAACTCAAGAATGCATACAGAAAGCTTGCAATGGTAACAAGTTTTTAAATTTTTTTACTATTTGATTAATATTAGTATTATTGCAATTTTCCAAGAGTTTTTTTTTTTGACTTTAAATACTTGCAAGATCTATATAAAATTGATAAAAAAATATAATTTTTTTTTTGTTGTTTTTGTGTGTTTTTTTTTTTTTTTTTTTTTTTTTTTTTTTTTTTTGTGGGGTGTAGAGATGGCATCCTGATAGATGTTCAGCCTCTGGTAATTCAAAGAATGTAGAAGAGGCAAACAAGAAGTTTCAGGCAGTACAAGAAGCATATTCTGGTATTTTATTATTATACCCATTTTCTTAATTTGTGATTAATTGTTTTAAGAATTGTCATGGGGGGTGTTTGGGAACTGGGTTTGCATTTGGGTGTGATAAAAATCTGATCTTGATATGGGATACCTTATTAAAGATTCAATTGTTGATGGTGTTTTCAAGATTAGATTTTTATCCATAAAAGGCCTGTGGAAGTGAGTGAATCTTGAAATATTCATGGGATTTTCTGGATTCAATTTGGTGTTTTCAACAAATTAAAGATTCAATTGTTGATGGTGTTTTCAACATGTTTGATGTCCTGTTTTAAATTTGTAAGTTGGTTACAGATTAAGGGTAAAGTTCTTGTACAAATAATCTTAACATACTAAACATACAAATTGAAGGAAAACTCAAAAAGACAAATAATCTTAACATACTAAACATACAAATTGAAGGAAAACTCAAAAAGACAAGGTGGCATTTTTGTAATTATCAATAACTATCAAAGTTACTCTACAAATATACCTGAAAAAACCTAACCACTCCCCCCACCCCCAAAAAAAACCTAACCCCCCCCCCCCACCCAAGCTAAAATGCTAAAAACTAAACCCCCCAAAAAACCTAAAAAAATCTAAAAAAATAAAGAAAAACACACAAATTATTTTATTTTATTTTTTTAACATTTTTTATTAAAAAATCGCTACTTTTAGTAGCAGCAAAAAAAAAAAAAAAAAAAAATTTTTTTTTTGCTAACGAAATGTAGCGATTTTTTAATAAAAAATGTTAAAAAAAAAATTTGTGTTTTTTTAGGTATTTTTGGTTGTAACTTTGATAGTTGGTGGTAATTACAAAAATGCCACCTTGTCTTTTTGGGTTTTCCTTCAATTTGTATGTTTAGTATGTTAAGATTATTTGTATTTGATCTTTTGCCTACAGATTAATTGTTGATGGTATTATCAAGATTAGATTTTTATCCATAAGGTCCAGTGTAGTGGGGCGCGAAGAGGGGTGTTTTTTTGGGCCATAGCGCCCGCCACACCACGACGGGCGGCGCTATGGGGCAAAAAAATGGATGCAGCGTTATCTCCATAGCGGCGCTTGGGGGGATGATTTTCAAAAATGGACCAATAAAAAAAGTTAAGTGTTTTTTTAATTAATTAATAAAAATGAAAATTAATAATTCGGTAATGATGGGTAGGGGTTTTATGACTACGGGCTCTAGTGATATAACGCCCCATAAAGCCTCTGTGTGACGTGGCACGACACGTGTTGCATAATGCCCACAAAGGGACTTTATGACTACATATGGCTAAAGGGCATGTGGAAGTGAGTGAATCTTGAAATATTGGTGTTTATTTCAAGATTAGTTGATAAATCAACCTTTTTTTTTGGTTTGTTTCCTAGTACTTTCCGATGCAAACAGAAGACTTCTTTACGACGTTGGAATTCATGACAGTGATGATGATGCCGACGACAAAGATGTAAGTTCTTTACATCTTTTCTTGCAAGATACTTATGCTCATCAAATTCTCAATTGAAAGTTATCTTAAAGACAGCAAATTTAGATGTGAAAAGTCGATTTATTTTATAATGAGGTTTACGAAACGGTTGAAGCAGGGAATGGCTGATTTCTTGAGCGAAATGGCAACAATGATCAGGCAAAACAAATCCAATGTAAGTTTATGTTCTCTTGTTCTAATCATTATAAATTACCACAAGCAGTTTGTATTAGTAGAGGTGGCAAAATGGGTGGGCCGGGTAATGGGTCAAAACGAATAACTTTAATGCGGATTGAAACAAGCATGGTTGACCCGAAACACTTTTTTTCCAAAGAAGTTCTTTTACTTTTATATATAGTTATGAGGTCATGTGTCATTACATATATAGACAAAAGATCAATTACAAATAAATTTAAACGTACGAACCGAAGGAAAAGACAAAAAAACGCGGTGGCATTTTCGTAATTATTAGTAACTATCAAAATTACTCTACAAATGATCCTTTAGTTTTTTTTTTTTTTCGGGAGGGGGGGGGTGCTAGGTTTTTTGGTTGGGTATAGTTTTTTTTTTATGAAAATTACACTACAAGAACATTTTACAAAATTACTCTACAAGAACATTTTGCAAAATTACTCTACAAGATCAAAATTACTCTACAGGATCATTTGTAGAGTAATTTTGATAATTACCCTACAAGCAAATATTTACGAAAATGCCACCGCGTTTTTTTGTCTTTTCCTTCAGTTCGTACGTTTAGTACGTTAAAGTTATTTGTACAGGAACTTTACCCTACATATATATATTACAACTTCACTAATGATTTTATTTTAATAAAATGATTTGGGTTCTTTTGCATTAAAATGCATTCACTTTGGACGACTCCGACCTGTGTCTTTAATACCTATTTTTTAAAGAAGTTTGATCACTTAGAGATATAATACAAACCAGAATTAATCATCGTGCAGAAAAAGAAAACCAGAATTAATGAATTTCATAAGTGAACGAGTTGAAAATTGTAAGTTATCATATTCTTTATGGCGTCGATAGGAAAACATCGAGACAAGTTTTGAAGAGCTAAAAGATTTGTTTGAAGAGATGTTTGAAAACGACATCAAGTCAGCCGATTCGTTTTCTGAAACAAAAAGCTTCACCACTTGCCCTACTTTGTTTCCAAGTTACGATGAAAACATTTCCTCTACTAACAAACGAGGTTCCTCGGGGATGTCAACCACCGCAGTTGAAGACCATTCAACTTTCAAATCAAGTGTACAAGGATTTTGCTTAGGGGTTAGTTCACCGGTCTCTCTATATGATTTTGATTGTGGTCGTTATTTGATTCAAATCGATTACTAACAACGTTCGTTGTGAATGTTGTGTTTCAAGACAGACAAACAACATGGAAGCCACAAAAAGAACAGGTTGTGCTCGAGAAAGGCGAGGTGCTAAACATGGTTCCAAACACAAAACTAGTCGGAATAGGATCTCAAATCGCGATTGAATGGTTAACTCGAGTCTTTAGTTCATTATGTGATTGTGTAATTATTTTTAGTGTGATTGTTAATTCTTTGAAACAAATAATCTTTCTATTTGTATCATGGTGTTGACACTTTAAGAGATAAAGGTTAAGTGGATCACAAAGAAGCTTTCATCATCAATTTCTTGCTTCTTTGTTTTGTTTATTCTCTTTTTCATGATCAGTTTCTTTTATATATGAAAAGGGGTAAAGTATGGTAGTAAGTTAATGGGCTCCATAATCCATAAATTTTGCTTTCCATACTAATTTGTTGTCACTTACATATGGTCTTAATTCCTAAGGGTTGATGGGGACTTGACAAAGTGTTTCCCCTTGTAGAGGAATCTTTAATCAACAAAAATATATGAATGGATGGTGTTGAATAGTTATGGTGTTCAATGTCATGATTAAAGAATACATGACTATGGAAACAAAAAGGAAATAGAGAAAGTGTGTATTAAAAGGCAAATGATTTAGACTTGTATCCATAGAGTATAGTCACTATTGTTGGGTGACTTCAAGAACAACTTTTAAACTCTAAAGAAGATTGCATTGATATGTTATATATGGAAAATGTTTTATGTTAGGAAAAAAATCACAAAAGTAACATTTTTCAGTGCGAGTTATGGGTCTGATCTATGTCACCTCTAAAACTCATGTAATATATATTGGCGTAGTTACTTGACTTGTATATCATACATCATACAATTTTCCATTTATATTAAATCCATGTGATGTGTGATGCCATAATCACAATTCAATTTCTCATTTATGTAGCATGATCATAATCACAATTCAATTTCTCATTTATGTAGCATGATCATCTGCTCTTTATTTTAACAACTAAATGAGTGTCATCAACCCGTACAAATAACTTTTTTAGATAGCACCCACTTTATCATCACCTATGGAGATACTATCTGGCACCAATCATCGCTTGTTGGAGATGAGACAGCCGCTCTTCCTCGTTCCCAAGAAACAAAAACTCATGAGCTACTTATCCGTGGTTCAAGTAGAATGCGTGCCATACTTAAGAATCAATCAGTGACATACCAAGTTATGCAATCCATGTTGCAAGATGAGGGGAGAGAGAGAGAGAGAGAGATGGAAGTGGCGAAGTGTCTTTCTTTATCTAATGTTTAGCTATCACTAAGAACTATTTACAGGTCTCTAGAATTAGTTTTGTGGAGGTTGTTAGCTCCCCCACGAAAACCCACTTATACCACCCAAGATTATCGATATGGAAAACGGGAACGACCAACAATGAGTTCCAAGCATCGGACCATATGTTTGATAATGCTACACACGAAGAGCATTACATGACTTTAATATACGATTATAAAGTGGATATGTAAGTGGAGGTATGGCGATGGATTTGTTTTCGAAATATTATGGCTATAAATGTGATTTGTTTGTTACACGTAGAGGTGAGTGAAAACCCGGTTAACAATTCATAAGCTAAAACACTAAGCAAAAAAAAAAAAAAAAACGAAGATAATAAAAAACGATGGCTCTATTTTTTTATAACCAATTATACATGTCCAGATTTGGTTACATATACTTACAAAGCCGAATTAACCAGACCCAACTCGCCGATAACCGAACAAATAGAACCATACCAAACAAAACCATTCAATAACAATGATATCAAACCTAACCCATTATTATCTTTTCCATATAAAGGACTAGTATCATTGAGAGAGGAGATCTATAATTTCAACATATATTAAAGCCCAAACATCTATCCAATCCATTGAAACCCTTTTTACTTTTATGAAAACCCAAAATCTGTAAACTTGCCACAATTTAACCAAACCCAAAAACCCAAATTATTAACTTAACCAATCACTTTACATTTTTAACAACCAAAACTTTCGGATTAAGATATAGGGATATAATATAAAGTTATACTACCTCATCTTGAAAAATGACCAACCATTTTTTATATTTTATGTCATTGTCTTTTCTCAACCAGTCAAAAGTTTTTAAACCAAACACCCCCCTTTTATCTTAGATAGTTAGATTCGAATACATATACAGGGTTGAGATCCTGTACAAACAGTGCTAACTATAAGAACCGTAAGAATAGATCTGAGCCATTGATAGTTTAAATTAAGAGTTGATATTGATTACAAATAAAACCCATATAATTAATATTTAATACTATCAAGTTAGGGTATTTTAGTCATTTAGTCATTTCCCATAAAATACTAATTCCACCAAGTTTTTTAAACTAAAATAACTTTTATATATTTCATTAATTTTGAAAAAAAATTATACCATAAAATCAAGTATTTTTTTATCTTTAATATGAGTACCATATTGCTATACTTTTTTTTATTTAGAAAAATGACTTTTAAAAAAGTTACAAAAAGATGTTTTATAATTGTGCTAGTTAAGTAGTTGGAATGTGCTAATATGAAAATGTATTGTGTTAATTTTAAATCTATACGTATGTTCTTATTTTATTATGTAATTCTTATATGTTGTTATTTTTTTCCCTTTTGTGTTGTTATTGGGAGCCTATTTATAAATAAATTTGTTTTCTACTAGTTATGTAATAGTATGTGTTATTTACAAAATTAAAACAAAAATATGAAATTGTGCTAGTATGTAACAGTATGTATTGTTTATAAAATTAAAAAAAAATGAAATTGTGCTAATTATGTACTAATTATGAAATTGTGCTAGTATGTGTTTATAAAATTAAAAAAAAATTGTGCTAGTATGTAACAGTATGTGTTGTTTATAAAATAAAAAAAAATGAAATTGTGCTAGTATAGAACAATATGTGTTGTTTATAAAACTAAAAAAATTGAAATTGTGCTAGTTATGTAATAGTATATGTTGTTATTTTTTCCTTTTGTGTTGTTATTGTGAGCCTATTTAGAAATAAATTCGTTGGAATGTCGTATTTTTATTGTGCTAATGTTGTTTTGTTGGTGTTACCGTCGGATGCCCAGACGGTGGTGTTAAGAGAGTGCTAATGTCGTTATTTGATTGTGCTAATGTCGTTTTTTTATTGTGCTAATGTCGTTATTTGATTGTGCTAATGTCGTTTTTTGATTGTGCTAATGTCGTTGATAATGGAAGTTCCTTTTTTGATTGAAACGAGAATGCTGATAATGTGGATGGTCTTACGTTATGCTAATGTCGTTTTTTGATTGTGCTAAGGTCGATGATAATGGAAGTTCCTTTTTTATTGAAACGAGAGTGCTAATAATGGAAGTTCCTTTTTTGATTGTGCTAATGTCGTTTATGTGGGTGTGCTTATGTTTTTTGTATTGGTGGTTCCTGCAGGTTGGTTTGATCTGAATATGTTACAAAAATTCAAATTTTGGTTTAAATTAATCTGAATGGATTTAGGGATACTTTGATAATTAATTTTAATTAGTTATAAATAAATAGGGTCAAAATGTCTAAATTACCCCTAAACTAATTTTTAATTGAATAACACTTGTCATTTATGTATTGGTTCTTATGGTTCTTACAAACATAAGAGTTTGTATTTGATCCCATGCCTACATATACATACATATGATGATTAGTGTACCTTACCCTGTATATGTATGTATACAAATTTTGTATAAAAAAGATTTTGTGAAGATGGAGAACATGAAAGATAATGGGGTTTGAGAGAGAAGTAAAGCAAGACCCATCTACAGAAGCCAGCTAATTACCTTTGTAGGGTTTTCAACTTTCTTTTTTTCTTTTCTTCTTCATATAAAACACACACACCCACACACACACACACACTAACCCAAACTCACAAACCCCTTTTCTTTCAACTCCAATTGCAATGTTGCTTCATTCTTGAAACCCCATCGAAGATCGGTTCCTTAAAGACAAGATCTTTACATTCTTCTCACTCCCGTAAGTTCTGTTTCTTGATTTGACATTTTTCCAACATTTTTAGGGTTTTTGTTTGTTCGATAGGTTTTAATTTGGTAATTTGTTTGATACCCACTTGGCATTTTGTTGTTTTGAGGTTAATTGATGTGGGATTTGTGTGATTTGTGGGATTGTGTTGTGTACTGAAAGAACTATTGGTTTGTTTGTGTATGATATGTAGTTGTTGTAATGCTGGTTTTCGGGTGAAAGATTATCTGATTGGGTTTTTGATTGTTTTGTTTGGAATCAGATCTGATGCTGTCTTGCATTTCGATGCGATTGCGAGATTAAAAGTTCACAATTCACATTGTGGTTTTAGGTTTTTTTAAGGATCTTTGAGTCGAACACCGGGTGTTCAGCTCAAAACATTTGAGGAAACTGAGGAAACCGAAGGAAGATGGAGTTTGATACGCCTCTTGATTATGCGGCGTTTCAGCTGTCGCCGAAACATTCGAGGTGAATTCGGTTTTATGATTTTTTAACTATTGTTTAGTGGTTTGGTTTGGTTTGGTTTGGTTTGGGTTTGTGTTGATCTTTTGATTGCTTTTTGGGCAGATGTGAGTTGTTTGTGTCTAGTAACGGGAACGTTGAAAAGCTTGCGTCGGGTTTAGTGAAGCCGTTCGTGACTCATTTAAAGGTTGTAGAGGAACAAGTTGCGTCGTCGGTTCAGTCTATAAAGCTTGAAGTGGATAAACGTAAAAATGCTGACTCGTGGTTCACTAAGGGAACGCTAGAGAGGTATAAATCCTATAATAAATCGGTAATTACTAAGTGGTTTTTATATATTTGTTGTGATTAATTGCTTTTTATACCAGGTTTGTGCGGTTTGTTAGTACACCGGAAATTGTAGAGCTAGTGATCACCGTTGATGCTGAGATGTCTCAACTAGAAGCAGCTCGGAAAATATATTCTCAGGGATCGTCTGATAGCAACTTAGGTATGTGATATAGCCCGTCATCTTTTTTGCTTGTTTTGTGATAGTCTGATTTTTGCAGCTATTTATGTTACGGGTCATGTTATACGACTTTGATACACGTAAGGGTGCAAACGAGCCGAGCCAACCCCAAGCTTGACCAGGCTCGAGCTAGAGCTCGAGCTCGGCTCGGTGATTATCTATTTATTAATATATTAAATAATAAATAAAAATAATATAAATAATAGACTCGTTTAGGCACGCGAACTTGATAAGTGAAGCTCGGGCTCGGGCTCGGGCTCGGGCTCAGGCTCATTTACTAAAGAAGCTTATTTTTAGGTTCGGGCTCAGCTCAGCTCGTAAACAAGTTTAAATAAGCTCGGCTCGTTTACTAGAAAACTTTAGATAAGGGGTAAATGTTGTTAAATATTAATATAAACTAATATTACGCTAAGGCCCGACGAGCCTGACAAACTTCACATGCCAGGCTCGAGCTCGGGCTCGGTAAATAAACAAGCTTTATTTTAGGCTCGACTCTCGAGCTTGGCTCGGGCTTGATAATAAGGCTTGGCTCGTTTCAAGCTTTTTCTCGAGCCGATCTCGAGCAGCTTGCGAGCCGCTCGGCTCGTTTGCACCCCTAGATACGCGTTATGCATCTGTCACAGAGTAAGTATAGGACTTGATGGTGCTAATATACTGGGCTAATTTGGTAATTTTACTATAATTCAGGTGATGGTAGATCAAGCACAGCAGCAAGAGCTGATGCTACAAAGTAATCACTTCTCTCTCTCTCTCTCTCTCTCTCTCTCTCTCTCTCATACACGCACGCGCACGTGCATGACCGTTCTCTTGAATGCGTGTCGCATTTTAGGCTAATTCGGTACCTTTTACGGAAATTTACAGGAAGGAACTTTTGAGGGCATTCGATGTAAGGCTGAAAGCCGTAAAGCAGGACTTGGATACAGCTTGTGCTCGAGCGGCTGCTGCTGGTTTTAACCGCGATACTGTAACCGACCTGCAGTTGTTTGCTGAGCGGTTTGGTGCCGCTCGCCTGAAGTAAGAATCCTCTTTCTTTTAAATTATATTTTCATGATCTTTGTTTTATTGAAAAAATATTTATAATTTTGTGCAGTGAAGCTTGCTGTAAATACCTATCACTTTATGAAAGATGGCCTGATCTGTTCAAGCACTCGGTTAAATCCAGCTTCGGAGATCGAGATCAAGCCGCTATTCGGGGATCTTACAGCTCGGACATGTCGATTGACGATGAGTCGCCGTCTAGGACCGCCACGTCCCCCGCCCCGACTGCCGCCTCCACTTCTCAGCCGCCCTCAACCACATTCCCTTTACGACCGACAGGAAAAGATGAAATGGTTTCCGACAACCAAAAAATAAATAAAGAAGATGACGGTAGCGGTGGGGTCGAGGAACCGTTGGCTCAGACCGCCCCGCAGCCGTCTTCTAGACGGCTCAGTGTGCAAGATCGGATTAATCTTTTTGAAAACAAGCAGAAAGAGGTTGGTGGTTCGGCCACTGGGAGTGGCGGCAAACCACCAGCAGCTGTTGCTAAGCCCGATCTTCGTCGGCTTTCGTCTGATGTTTCACAATCAAATGCGAGCGTTTTGAGACGATGGAGTGGTGCTAGTGATATGAGCATTGATTTGAGCGGTGAAAAGAAGGAAATCAACAGCCCGAAACCGCCTTCGAACGAGACTCCCGTTGAGGTCCAAAAAAGTCAATCTGTTGAGGTCAACAAGAGTCAACCTGATTTGAAAGCTGTTGGGCCCGAAGAATCTGTTGGTTCTAACCAACCGACTTCCACTTTGGAAAAGACACAGTCTTCCTCATCGTTATCGAAACCCGAAGACGATTCGTTGGAGGTGCGGTTAAAACCGCATACACAGGTCAAGCCTTTTCAAGGTGGTAATCAGGAAGATTTTGAGCCGGATTCGAAACCGATGACGTTAAAGGCTCCGTCAAAGAGAGTTGGTTCCGGGTCAAAAATCCAAGAAGCTGTAGCTGCTTCTCAGCATAGAGGGCTCGAGATCGGTTCATTACGTGCCCAAACCCGGCCAAGTTATTCAACCGAAACCAAGGAAATAGACCCGAAAGATTACATACCAACAGAGAAACAGTTCGGTGACTCCGGGTCACAAAAAACGAAGGTCCAAAAGAATATTCCGAGAGATGAAAGCCGATACGTTGATGAGTATAGTAACAGTAAGACACCAACATCTGGGAAATTTGTTGTGGGGTCCGGGTCAATGCCGTTGGAACCTAACGTTGACCAAGTCAATAAGTCAAGGCCGTTAAAAGGGAATCAAGAACTGAATGACGAGCTTAAACTGAAAGCGAACGAGCTAGAAAAGCTTTTTGCAGAGCATAAACTTAGAGCTCCAAAGCTTCCGGAAGAACCTGTTCCGGAACCGAAAACCGAACTTAAACCAGATGATCAGAATCACAGAACCCCACTTCAGAGAAGCTTTTCTGACGCTTCACGAGGAAAATTTTACAACAGTTACATGAAGAAACGAGACGAACGATTAAAGGAACAATGGGGGTCTAATAAAGCCGAAAAAGAAGCTAGAATGAAAGCTCTGCAAGATTCGCTCGAGCAAAGTAGTGCGCAAATGAAGACGAAACTTTCGTGGTCTACAGGTACACAAGATCCCGTTTCTAGTGCGCGTAGACGCGCTGAAAGATTACGGTCGTTTAACGCCCGATCGGCTATCAAACGAGATCAACCGTTAGATTTCGGGCAGCTTGAAGATGATGAAGATTTATCAGAATTTTCGGAACTAAAGCTTTCCAGCAACGGTGTTTCCAGAGGTAAAAAACCGTTACTGAACAAAAGTACATCCACATCTACACCGCGGACCCCGGTTCCACGATCGAGCTCGAAAATCGCCTCAGGTTCCGGGAAACGAAGGGCACAATCGGAAAATCCTCTTGCGCAATCTGTCCCGAACTTTTCGGATTTGAGAAAAGAAGATGCGAAACCGTATTCTGTTGCCGGAAAAGCAACCGCGCGTTCTCAGATGAGAAACCATACGCGTAGAGGTAGCAATGACGAGACGCCAGCTGTCAAGGAAGAGAAACAGGGGCGGCCACCTGTCAATTTAACGCCGTTAAAATTTGAAAAAGAACAGAGTGAAGGTGTTTATAAAAAAACGTTTCATAAGAGGAATAACAGCATTGGCGGAAAAATGAAGGTGCCGTTAGTGTCGAAAGATTATGAGGAAGATGATGTGGAAAACGAGTTTGATGATGTCATTAACGAAGGTGTTTATAAAAAAACGTTTCACAAGAGGAATAACAGCTTTGGTGGGAAAATGAAGGTGCCGTTAGTGTCGAAATACGAGGAAGATGATGTGGAAAACGAGTTTGATGATGTCATGGAAACAGAAGCTTCGCAAGATGTAGTAAACGAGAGTCTGTCAAACTCCGAATCTGGAAATGGACAAACGGACCCCACTTTGGCAACCGAAATACTTGCTGCGCAAGATTTACCCGGTGAAAGCCCGATGTCATGGAACTCCCAACTCCATTATCCGTTTTCGTATACTAACGAGACTTCCGATAACGATGCTTCTGTTGAATCGTGGAATCTAAGTTCAACGGAATCAGATGTTGCTCGTATGAGGAAGAAATGGGGAAGCGCGCAAAAGAATATTCTTCTTGCTAATTCGTCTTCTGGTGTTCAATCTCGCAAGGATATGACAAAGGGGTTTAAACGGTTATTAAAATTCGGGAGAAAAGGTCGCGGGTCCGATAATTTGGCTGATTGGATTTCCGCTACTACTTCTGAAGGAGACGATGACACAGAAGACGGTAGAGACGTTTCTAATCGGTCTTCAGACGAGCTTAGAAAATCGAGAATGGGATATTCGAACGAAGGTAGCTTCAATGAAACAGATTTTTATACTGATCAAAGTGAGTATACACCTGATTTCTTTTATGTAATTTTTAGTTTTCGAGTGTTTTTTTTTTTTTTTTTTTTTTTTTGATAATATGCTCACTTCTTATTACAGTGCATACATTGCAGACCTCAATCCCTACACCACCGGCAAATTTCCGACTGAGGGATGATCACCTTTCTGGAAGCTCTATCAAAGGTATATTATTAACTTAAAGTAAGGTTGTAAACGAGCTCGAGCTCGGCTCGTTTCGAGCTCTATGTCTATAGCTGGAGCTCGGCTCGTTAATGATTTCTTCAAGCTCGAGTATGGCTCGGGCTCTACTCGTTTATTATTTCTTAGATATTTAATTATTTTATTTATATACATATATGGTTATCTTTTGAATATTTATAATTATAATTATATATATAACCAATATATATTGTTCAATTATAATAGCATAATTTTATGAGTAAAGTACACGGATGGTCCCTGTGGTTTACCAAAATTTTGGATTTGGTCCCTAGCTTTTCTAAAGTACACAGACGGTCCTGTGGTTTGCACTTTGTAACGTATTTAGTTCCCAACCCACAAATCTAAAGGTTTTAGCATGTCCAAGTTAGAGACTAAATGCTTTACAAAGTGCAAACCACAGGGACCATCCGTGTACTTTTGAAAAAAAAGCCGGGGACTAAATGTGTTACAAAGTGCAAACCACTGGAACCATCTGTGTCCTTTTGGAAAACTAGGGACCAAATTCAAAATTTTAGTATACTACAGGGACCCTTTGTGTACTTTACCCCACAGTTTTATATATCACAGTATTTAATGCGCATTATATAAAATAAAAAATGTTATATTTATATAAATCAAAAGGCTTGTTTTGGCTAGAGAGCCTAGTCAAGCTTGATATATGTGAAAGCCTTACGCTCGAGCTCAGTTTTTACATGAGCTCCATTTTAGGCTCGAGCTCGAGCTCGTTTAAGCTTGGCTCGCTTCAAACTTTTAGTGAGCTGATCTCGAGTAGCTCAGAAGCAGCTCGGCTCGTTTACACCCCTAACTTAAAAGAATATGATTTTCGATAACCATGAGAACCGGAGACTGTAAATTAACGGGAGTAAATGTCAAGTTGTTGATTGTTAACTTACAGTTTGGTTTGAACTGAACAGCGCCTCGGTCATCATTCTTCTCGTTGTCATCATTCAGGAGCAAGGGAAGCGACTCGAAGCTGAGATGAAAGGGATCCATAGGTATATATTTAAAAATAGAGAAAATCGAATCATCGGTTGGCAAACAATTGATATGTTTAAGATCTACATACAGTGTGGTAGACCTTCCGCATGTTGTGCTAGTCAGCTCTGCAAGTATTTTTGGTTGTATATTTTGTATTCCTTCAACTAAGTAGCCAATTGGCTAAACCTTATTGTTGAATTCTCTAGTCTTTTTATGAAGCAAGTGTTCCAATTTTTGTTTTGCACTATGTATGTACACAACAAACAAACTTGAATTCCAACTCGAACTTGGAAATTTGAATGCTTA
Source organism: Helianthus annuus (assembly GCF_002127325.2). NCBI lineage: Eukaryota > Viridiplantae > Streptophyta > Magnoliopsida > Asterales > Asteraceae > Helianthus > Helianthus annuus. Next base: position 166,934,771 of record NC_035442.2, read on the forward strand.
TTTCAGTTCTTGTTACTTGTAACTTCTTTCTAGGGTTTCTTGGATGCGTTTAAATATGTCCAGAATGTGCCTTTATGAGCTAACAACTTTCTGTTTTCCTTCTTTCAATGGTTTGAATTGAAAACTATAAAAACGAATATCAGTAACGGCTCTAATAGTACCGATAGCGGTGCCGATGTTAGGTCGGAATCGACATGGTATTGATATTGTTGGAATGTTGCAAAGATATCATTTTCGTTTTCCAAGAAATTTATACCTGGTACTACTAATGAAGTTGTTCAGACAGTATCGGATTAGTTCGTCATGCTAAAACTTTTATTGAAACCTATATAAAAATAAACACATCGCAACGACATATATGGGTTTTAAGTATTTTAGGTTTGGGGTTTAAGTGTTTAAAGTTTGGGGTTAATGTTCGTTTAACTACTGGTTTTTTTCATGGTTGTGTTAAATAAATCGTGATTGCCGCTTTTAGATACAACGAACATATATAAATTTTCACAGTGATGTGACGTGACGATCACAGGCTCTGCGCAAACTAGTTGTAAATGAAAAGGATGGGTTGAAAACATATTTTATTTCACACATGCATTACATGTAAAATAATTTATAATTAAAATATGCTCATAGGAAGCATTTGGTACTTTGGTAGTTGAGAGTTGGAAAAATCTCATTGGGCTTAACAAGGGGTGAATTGTAAATTTTGAACAACCAGAGGGTCCAATAGTCAATAAAGTTATACTAGAAGGCAAGTAATTAAATATAAATATATACATTTTTTAGAGTTAAATGTCATTTTAGTTTATGTGGTTTGGGTCATTTTGTCAGTTTAGTCTAATGGTTTCATTCGTCTGTGGGTCCAAAAAAGTTTCACCGTTGCCATTTTAGTCCACTGGGTTAACTTCATCCATTTTTTTTGTTAACGAGAAGGGCAATTCGGTCGTTTTATATGTAAATATATTAACTAAAAGGGCAATTCGGCCATATAAAATGACCGAATTGCTCTTCTTGTTAACAGAAAAAATTGATGAAGTTAACCCAGTGGACTAAAATGACAACGGTGAAACATTGTTAGACCCACTGACGAAAAATAAAAACTTTGGACTAAACCGACAAAATAGCCTAAACCACATGGACTAAAATCACATTTAACTTCATTTTTTAACATATTGCGTTTGTTCTTGAAGGACAAGAAATCAAATCACCCCCAAATTTTCAATTCATCATCCTTCCAAAACCCTACAATTTCAATTTCATTTCATTTCATCCGGTTCGATCCGTTTATCTGCATGCTCATCGATCAATGTGGATCAAGATAAAGATATACGCATGATAAATACTTAAATACATACAATTTCAGGTAATTATCTTCTGTTATGCTTGTTTATGTTAGATTTGGATCAAATTCCAGTTATGTTTAATGTTGATTTTGATCACGTACGGTTAAATTTGTTATCCTCGTTTCGAAATCTTCATTCAAATCTCTAATGTCGTTAGAATTATAATTATAAATCAATTTTATTTGTTTTCACTGCTAGTTTGATCCTGCTGTTTTTGAGTTAAGATCGTGTGCATTCATCAATCATGTATTGAAATTTTGAAGTTTATAACAGCTCTAATTTTACAACTAATATATGGTGATTATGTAGTTGAATTGAATCACTTTGTAGCTTCTGAAACAATTTTATTTTGTAATAACATTCTTAATTTACAGGTTTTGTTGAATTTCATATAGTGTATAGCTTCTTAAAGTAAACATGGTGAAGTTGACGATGATTGCGCGTGTTACCGATGGCCTTCCGCTAGCTGAAGGATTAGACGACGGGCGTGATCTGCAGGATGCAGAGTTTTATAAACAGCAAGTTAAGGCCTTGTTTAAGAATCTTTCAAGAGGACAAAACGAAGCTTCACGGATGTCTGTGGAAACCGGCCCCTACATTTTTCAGTATTTTCCATTCCTTACACTTTTTCTTTAAGAAAGTGGTGTCGTGTGTGTATATTGTGTAGTTCTTGTTGGTGGTGAATGTAACTTTGTATGTGGAAAATTTCCAGCTATATTATTGAAGGGCGGGTGTGTTATTTAACTATGTGTGATCGAGCTTATCCAAAGAAGCTTGCTTTTCAATATCTTGAAGATCTTAAGAATGAATTTGAGCGTGGTTATGGGAATCAAATCGAAACTGCTGCAAGACCCTATGCTTTTATAAAATTTGGTAGGTGTGACCTCTTTTGATTTTTGTTTACGGGTAATTAACATTCTAGTTGATTAACACATTCTTTTTTTTTTCAATAGATACATTTATACAGAGGACTAAGAAACTGTACCAGGACACTAGAACTCAAAGGAATATTGCTAAGTTGAATGATGAGCTGTATGAAGTACACCAAATAATGACTCGTAACGTGCAGGAAGTTCTTGGTGTTGGCGAAAAGTTGGACCGTAAGTTTCGTTATTTGTATTAGTTAGTTGCTGTTCTATGATTTCTTGAGCTATTGGCATTGCAAACATATGTGTTTCTTATTTTTGCGTTAGAATTATCAGCTTATATTGTTTGTTGAACTCGAGAAATGAGTTTCTGAACTGGAATTTGGTTGAACTCGTGCGTGCCCGCACGTCCTGCGGACACGAATGCAGCTCCGAAAACCCGGGCCCGCGTGAGGCTGTTTTTTGCACGCGCTGTTCGTTTTTAATGTTGTTTTCTAAAAACAAACTTAAACCTATGCTGAAGCGTCGTTTTTTGTACCTGATTGGGCTGAAGCGTCGCCTCAAACCATGGTCGCTTCGCGCTTAAAGCTCGCCTCAAAACGCTTCACGTGTTATGGCGCTTCAGACCAAAAAAAAGCGTTTTACCAAACGCTTTAAGCGTGCTTAAAGCTCGCTTTTTTAAACCAAAATTTGCTAATAAGAATGCAAACATACAGTCAAGAACAGGTATTGGATTTAATTATAATCCAAATCATTAAATTTTCGAAATGCATAATTTTGCATATGTTTAATAATCCATTTGGTGTTAATTACAATTTCTTTCCCTCTGAAAGTCATCTTTTATGGATAATTGTTTATGGGTTCAAAATTTTGAATTATATATGTATTTTTATTTTTTACAGAGGTCAGTCAAATGTCAAGCCGATTAACCTCGGAGTCTCGCGTCTATGCTGACAAAGCTAGAGATCTAAATCGTCAGGTAAATATGGTTTGAGTGTTCGACTTTTAGAATGAAAATCCTATAGAAATAATGATTAGTTAGTTGGTGATTTTTGCTGCATTGTTAGTTAATACAAGTCATTTTATTGACAACTTAAAGTTAATTATCTTATGAGTTATGACAGACCAGTAATAAGCCTGATTCACCAACTTTATGCTTTATAATACAGGATTAGGTTCAAGAGTGAACACTAGTGTATTTGTGAACTGACCGAACTAATCCTGGCCATACACGTGTGTAAATCAATGGCCAGGATTTGATGATGAAATACACTAGTGTATTTTACGATTTGATGATGAAATCCTAGCCATACACGTGCGTAAATCAATGGCCAGGATTTGTTCACTTAGTTCGCAAATACACTAGTGTTTAGGACTGTAAACGAACCGAACGTTCAGCGAACAGTTCGTGAACCGTTCGGCGGGAAGTTCGTTTATGTTCGTTCATTTAATAAACGAACGAACATGAACAAGAAATTTTGTTCGATTGGTTAAATGAACGAACATGAACAAAGGTCTCGTTCGTTCAATTGTGTTCGTGAACGTTCGGTAAGGTGTTCGTGAACATTCGTTCATTTGTGTTCGTTTCTATTCGTATGTTCGTGTTTAATTTAAAGATTTTTATACTTTCATATATATTATCTATACTTTTTATACTACTAAACTTTTATTTATATCATTACCCTAACAATTAAACTAGGAAACCCTCTTTCACCTTATTTATGCACCATTTCCCTTTCTTTTCTCATTATTTAAACCGACGAATATGATCTACCTCTGTTCCACAATAAGGGATTCAAGTTCTAGTGCTATTCTCTGGTCCATCCACCTTTATCCTTCATCGCGTTCGCCAAATTTATTTGTGTTCACTTGTGTTCGTGAACCGTTCGTGAACACGCTCATTTCTTTAATGAACGAACACGAACATAAAATCTCGTTCGGTAAGTGTTCATGAACCGTTCGTGAACACATTTATTTCCTTAACGAACGAACACGAACAAAGCCTCGTTCGTGTTCGTTGTTCACTCTAGAACCCCACCCTTATAATACATGTACAAAACTTTGGGGGCAATCTATTCGTTTAAAAGTATTTTGCAATTCATAGGAAGGTGGCTCGTACATTAGAAGACAAACAAAAAATTCAGTTTACTTGCTAGATGCATTTAGGGGGTGTTTGGGACTGCATACCACCTTTTGATGAAATCAATAAGCTGTTGTTTATATGCAGATTGCAGTTGTTTATTCCAATTGCTTATCCAAACACACCCTTAAGATTGTTTTGTTCATTTGTTTCTCAACTTGTAGGCATTGATCAGGAAGTGGGCTCCGGTTGCAATTGTTCTTGGAGTTGTCATTCTGCTATTTTGGGCCAGAAATAAGATATGGTGATCAATGATCTGTAATCAGTTGTTTTGTGAGGGATTAAGAAATTATAAATCATTTGAGCCTTAAACTAGAAAAAGTTTATAAATTAAGGCTGAATTTTCAGCATATATAGTTGCTAGCTATAGCCTATATAGAGGTGGTTATCTAAAAGAAACCTTTGTGTTAAAGTATTTACTTTATCTTTGTTGGATTTATGGATTAATACATGAGTTTGTTGTGGTGCAGTGTGATATTTGCTCATTGTTAATGTTCCAAAATATGTAAGTCCTTTGGATATGTATCAAATATCATAATGATATAATCAAAGAGTTAAATGCCATTTTAGTCCCTGTGGTGGGCCATTTTGTCGGTTTAGTCTAAAGGTTTCATTTTTGGCCTGTGGGTCCAAAAATGTTTTACCGTTGCCATTTTAGTCCACTGGGTTAACTTCATCCATTTTTTTTATGTTAACGAGAAGGACAATTTGGTCATTTTATATGGCTGAATTGCCCTTCTAGTTAAGAGAATTACATATAAAATGACCGAATTGCCCTTATTGTTAACAAAAAAAATGAATGAAGTTAACCAAGTGGACTAAAGTGGAAACAGTGAAACATTTTTGGACCCACATGTGAAAATGAAACCTTTGGACTAAACTGACAAAATGACCCAAACCACATAGACTAAAATGATATTTAACTTTAATAAAAAAATAGTCATGTTTAAATATCCTACTACTATTCATCTTTATGATATAATCATGAGACTTGACATAATTATAATGCTTTAATAATTTTAAACCAATGGAATAGCATTCAATTATGGAGCATTTGTTCATTAAGATCATGATATATATCATTATCATATACTTAGAAAAATACAATATATTAACTATTAAATTTGAAAATGACAGGGCCTTAGCATAATGTTACGGTATATTTGTTTGTATGTCTATGGAGAACTTAGCAGGCTACTATGAGTTACGTTTTTAGCTAACTCATGAATTATATAGCTTATGAAATTGTTTGTTAAACGTTCCGTTTGCGGTATGCGCAACATATAATGTATATATGTGTGGGCGCTTGAGGGGCTAAAATGAAAGTGCACTAATTTTAACGTTATTTTACTAATTTCGTGAAAATAACGTTAAAAGAGGGGGATAGTTAATCATGCATCATGAGGTGGCGTTGATAGCCGAAAGGCAAGGGAGTACATGCACTAATCGGCCTTTGTCTTAATTGTTGTTGAGTGTTATGTGCCTTATGTCCAAGGCTTGATGCAAAACTACTATTGAGCCGAGAGTCTCACTGGAAGCAGCCTCTCTATTCCTACGGGTAGAGCCGTAGAGGTAAGGCTGTCTACATCTTACCCTCCTGAGACTCTACCTTAGCTTTGCTATTGGTGAGATTTACTGAGTATGATGATGATGATAATGAAATTGTTTGTTTGAATTGTGATATTTAATAAATAAAGTTAGCCAAATAATTTTCACACAAAATTTGTCATATATATATTTAGTTAATATAGTGATTATACACTAATTTTAAATAGCGAAACTCTAAGTCACCGATTTGTGTTACTCTACCACCTTGATTACATAAAAATGATATTCATTAACGATTTCTACTATAATTGTGTTACTCTACCACCTCCCTAGAAAATAATATTGATCCTTGATTATTATGTTTATTCGTGTTACACTACCATCGCCGATAACCCAGAAACAGAAAGTCAAGGGAATGATCGAATAATCGATGACCACAAGTAAAGATAAGATTTCCATAATTAGCAAGAACTCTCTCTTATTAACGTTGCATTATATTATTAACATGGGTCGATAAAGGTTTGAACAATATGTACAGTATAACCTATAATAATAAAATAGACGATAAATGGAATTTGAGAATAAAGCTTCCAGTTGCGTACATATTATTAACCTTTGGTCACATGTAACACACGGAAATATAAGTGATGACCATGTATAAAAATCACATGAAAAGGGTTGATAAAAGGGATGACCATATAGTCATATACATGTAAAATCATATGAAAAATGTTGAACCAATGACATGATTTGTACCATCACATGTTGACTCATTTGGCTGATTCTCCTATGTGGGCCCACTAAATATTTCACCAAAACGAAAGTCTCCAACTTTTGCACACAAGGCCCTGACCCTCACTTATCCTCTTCTGCAGATCAAAGGTATGATTTTTATGTTATATTCTTGACTATCTTAATTATAATCCAATTCATCATCATGTTAACTAGTTTAGTTAGTCTTGATTTTAGGGTTCTAGACATGCAACATCACTTCCTAACTGTCCACAGTTTCATTTCTAAATTGGCCCATCACACTTTCAAATTTCTTGACTTCTGAAATTTTATTACTTTGGCTTCTTCTTTAAAAGTGAAGCCTTTAATCTTTGTTTTCACTATAATTTGTAAAATTTGAGGATTGATGTTAGAATCCTATTAACCAACTAGTGAGACGGTCTCACTGAGCCGCCACTAGGGGCTCAGCCCCTTGGACCCCGCGTAGATGCATATCGTGCACATACGGCTCAAACTGAACCCGAAATATTTAATGATGATAAAAAAGCTTAACTAATCCTAATTCTTGATACCACAAACAATAGTGAGAATGGGTGATGAACCAGTGAATGTGAAGGAATATCAAGAACTGGCAAAACAGGCCCTTCCAAAAATGTATTATGACTTCTTTGCTGGCGGATCCGAGGATCAACACACACTCAAAGAAAATGTTGAAGCATTTCAACGAATTACGTAATACATTAACTTTATATTTCATTGATTACAGTTTTGTTATAACTTATCACATATATTAATTATCTTTATGACAACATTCTAAAAACAGTCTTCGGCCGAGAATTCTTGTGGATGTGAGCAAAATAGACATGTCAACAACCATATTGGGTTACAAAACTTCAGCACCAATTATGATTGCTCCAACTTCTTTGCACCAGTTGGCACATCCTCAAGGTAGGAATTTCTTAATTATCAGATTTCTTAAATTTATCGAGTACGCCCCGCTTGAGGTATGCGCATATAATGTATATATGTGTGGGCCCTTGGGGGGGGGGGGCAAAAGTGAAAGTGCACTAATTTTAACGTTATTTTACTAATTTCGTGAAAATAACGTTAAAAAGCAAGAGACGGTTAATCATGCATCATGTGGTGGCGTTGATAGCCGAAAGACAAGGGGGTACATGCACTAATCGGTAGTTGTCTCAATTGCTGAGTGTTATGTGCCTTATGTCCAAGGATTGATGCAAAACTACTATCGAGCCGGGGGTCTCACTGGAAGCAGCCTCTCTATTCCTACGGAGTAGAGGTAAGGTTGTCTACATCTTACCCTCCTCAGACCCTACCTTAGCTTTGCTATCAGTGGGATTTACTGAGTATGATGTTGATGATGATCGAGTATTTTGTGCAAAAACAAAAAAATAAAAAAAAATATTACTATGTGATAAGCTAAACAGATTGGGGTTTTATGTAGGTATTTAAAAGATCAGGTTCTACAGGTTAACTTTAATTATTTCATATGAATTTGTATTTTTTTAGTGTAAATTTGTAACTTTAGAGTAAAATATGCAAAGAAAACTTACTAAAAAGTTAAAATATGCTAAACACGTCATGTTGGAGTTCATGTGTATGACACGATTTACCAACCCACTAACATGGCCCATTTAAAACCCCTTATTTTGTGATTATTGATTATATTTTTCAGGAGAGATCTTGACCGCCAAAGCAGCGGCTGCATGTAATGTCATAATGGTAATTTGATTGCTACAACTGCAGCTTACTAAATTATTTGTGTTAGTTTATCTTATATTTCTTTTTTCTGTTCTGCTGCAGGGGTTGTCTTTCTCGTCTACATGCACAATTGAGGAAGTTGCTTCCAGTTGCAATGCTGTTCGATTCTTTCAGTTATATGTATGCAACTGTTACATTCCAAATCAAGTTTTTAATTTTAGTGTGAAACATTATATTATTTTGGTATTGTTAGATGTACAAGAGGCGGGAAATATCGGCTTTGATGGTGAAGAGAGCTGAAATAAATGGATTCAAAGCTATTCTTCTTACTGTTGATAGTCCTAAACTCGGTCGTAGGGAGGCTGATATAAAAAACAAGTAAAACAAGGCGTAAAATAGTGTCAATTTTTATTCTTTTTCTAGATAAATAATTAAACTCTTAACATTTTATGTAGAATGATTGCACCCCAGCTGAAGAATTTTGAAGGTCTTGTGTCAACTGAAGTTCATGATGCAAGTGAAATCACTGCCGTTTTGTTGGTTTTTTAACCTCTTTGTTATGCATATATTTTAATGAAACACTACATGTTGAATGTAGAGTGAGGGTTCAAATCTTGAAGCTTATGCATCTAGGACCTTGGATCCTTCTTTTTCTTGGAAGGTATAATTAAAGTATCTAATTTACATCTAATAATAGCTTTTTATGGTTTACTAAAAGTAGTTGCATCTTATTTAGGGCTGCAAACGAACCAAACGTTCGGCGAACAGTTCGTGAACCGTTCGGCGAGAAGTTCGTTTGTGTTCGTTTGTTTATTAAACAAACGAACACAAACAAGAAATTTGTTCGTTTAGTTAAATGAACAAACATGAACAAAGGTCGCGTTCGTCCGTTTATGTTCGTGAACGTGTTCATTTGTGTTCGATAGTTTATTAGTGTTTTTAGTTTTTATATTTATTTAAATACTTCAAAAATTCCAACAAATTAAATATCTAATAAGTGTTAGTGTATTATATATTATGTTCATGAACGATTGTTTGTGTTCGCTTGTTTCCATTTGTGTTCATGAACATTAGTTTGTGCTCATTTGTGTTCATTAACATTCATCGCCTAAAATTAACAAACAAACAAATACGGAAAAGTTCATTTCCTTAACAAACAAACACAAACATAAAATCTCGTTCGATAAGTGTTCGTGAACACATATATTTTTTAACAAACGAACACGAACAAGGTCTTGTTCGTGTTCGTGCGGTTCATTTGCAGCCCTAATCTTTATTTGTTTTGCAGGACATTGCATGGTTAAAGTCCATTACAAACTTGCCAATTTTGATAAAGGGTGTACTCACTCGCGAGGATGGTAAGACGCGTTTCAATTTAAACCCGGTTTAACCCGTAATCTAAGCCTTATGTTTCTTGACAGTCATTAAGGCTATGGAAATAGGAGTTGAAGGAGTTATAGTGTCTAATCATGGAGCTCGCCAGCTAGATTATGTTCCGGCCACCATTGATGCTCTAGAAGAAGTAATTATCCATAAGTAATCATATCTTTTAACAAAATCCGAATTCGCATACCATCTTTTGTTAAGAATTTATTGGGCTTGCTTGCAGGTGGTACTTGCAGTTCAAGGAAGAATACCGGTTCTCTTTGATGGAGGAATACGACGAGGAACAGATGTGTTTAAAGCTTTAGCTCTTGGTGCACAAGCTGTTATGGTAATTTTAATTTTCACTTATATATGGAATAAACACTCTCAACATTTAGGTGATTTCTTATAGTTATATGAGATTGATATAATATATAATATTGCAGGTTGGGCGACCGATTGTGTTTGGATTGGCGGCAAAGGGTGAGTATGGAGTTAAAAGAGTGATTGAAATGTTGAAGGATGAACTTGAGCTCACAATGGCTCTTTCTGGCTGCCCCACTCTTAATGATATTACCAGAAATCATGTCAGAACGCAGATCGATGATGATCGCCATTGTAGATTGTAGTTTAAAACAATCTTATCGAGAATCATTTGATAAGGATATACTTGATGAATAAGTTGTTACAGATCCAATGCTATATATTGATCTTAAATTTTCATAACACAAGAGTGGTAGTCGGGGAGCATTCGGGGTGTGTTGCTATTAGAATTGTAATGCTTCTTCATCTATGTTGTTGATTAACTTACTCTTTATCAATGTTTCCTGCTTCTCATCTCAAAGAGCTTCTTGGCTTTTAGAAGACATTGAGCCAACATTGTTATATGATTAATGAACCGGTGTGTGGATGAAGAGGGTTTAAGAGTTTAAGCAGTAGATCCGGTGAAAATTAGCCCTGAAATTAGGTGGCTTGAAGATAAGTTTTGCACACTTTACTAGCTAATATCTTTTTATCTAATAAATGGGGGTTCAAATTCACCCAATCTAAAACAATAATTTATAAAAGATGATGTCAATTCTTAAATCCACGAGTTCATGACAATCATTATTTAGAGAAAGCCTATGATAGTTTTGAACCAAACATAATAAATACCTTATTATTATTATTTTGGCAAATTAGATTTAAATAATCCCAACTCATTGTTATTGGCTAATAATAATCCCAACTCATTTAATCACCAATAATAATCCCAACTATTCACTTTTGTTTGTAAAATACTCCCAGTTAAAAAAACACTAACTAGGTTAAAAAATTGCTGATGTGGCATGCCACGTCACCTGCCACATCAGTTGCCACGTCATCAAAAATGCCACGTAGACAGCCACGTCATCAAAAAATGCCATATCAACTGCCACGTCAGCAAATTTGCTGATGTGGCATGCCACGTCAGCAATTTTTTAACCTAGTTAGTGTTTTTTTAACTGGGAGTATTTTACAAACAAAAGTGAATAGTTGAGATTATTATTGGTGATTAAATGTGTTGGGATTATTATTGTCCAATAACAGTGAGTTGGGATTATTTAAATCCAATTTGCCTATTATTTTTGCTTACAGAGATGGAGAATTCAAGCAGAGGCAAATGATGAGGTGTAGAAGCTTTTGAATTCTGAGATATTACCTTCACAACAGGTTTCATCAGATATATAATAGTTCAAATTTGATCAACAAGATTCTCATATTTGTTCGATTTCATGTTACAAATGAGAATCTGAGGGTCTGATATGATTCATCTTGTATAAAACTTTACAAATTCCCGTTTAAGCGTTAGATTTCATATTATTAATGTGAATCTAAAACTAAAATTAAAATTATATTATAAGTGTAAGGATCAAATAGTAAGTTTATTTTGACTACGAATGATAGTAATCGATAGGATTAGGACATGTGACAAAATTTAAAATAAAGAGAAATGGTATTTTAGTCAATCTTATCCTTTTCTTTTTCCTTCTTCTTCCCAGTAACATCAAAACCCACCATTTTCAAAACCCACAATCTTCAACCATTTCTTCACTTTCTATCTCAATAATCACTACATTATAGTGCGATTTTCGTCACCAATCAATGATTCAAACACCTGATCAACGTGTTTTTCAGCCTTTTTGAAGAAAACCCAGTTTAATTTCATACAAAATCTCGTTTTTTCCGGTGATTTTGTGTAATGATCAAACTAAAGGAAATTGTAATCAACAACAACTGGGCAGAAGGCTTAGGATTTCATTGAAATTTTGAGAGAAATTGGGGTGGGAAATAGAACAGAGTACAGAATGGGATGGGAGAAAAAGATGAGATCACTGAGATCTAACAAACTTGCCTACCTCATGATCACACAATAATTACATTAAATAGAAAGACAACAGAATTCTGTTAGACTCCTGCTGATGTGGCGATCATGGTGTAATCTCGAAACTTCTTGGGTTGAGTCCTAACTCTTTCACTCTTCCTTAATGGGCCTGGATCTATAAGATGGGCTGTGTTACTATTGGGCTGGTCCGTTGGGCTCATAACAATACCGCCCCCATTAGCACCCACCTTGTCCTCAAGGGGAAAATTGGGAAACTGTTGTTGCAGCTCAGTATCATCCTCCCAGGTGGCTTCCTCTTTAGACAGACTCTCCCATTGGATAAGGCTTTGTTTGACCAGCTGAGTGCCTTTATAAATTGTCCTAGATTGCAGGACAGTTTGGGCCGAAAAATAATAGTTGAAGTGGTGTCTACCAAGTGTAAAGGAGTGATTTGGTTAACCGGCTTGCCAACACATTTACGAAGCAGAGAGACGTGAAAGATGGAATGTATCTTAGCCGTATCTGGTAAGTCCAGTTTATAGGCGACCGTTCCAATTCTGGCCAGGATACGATAAGGACCAAAGTATCGATGGCCAAGCTTGTGATGACGTTGTAAGCGGGCAGACCCTTGGCGGTACGGTTGCAACTTAACAAACACCCAATCTCCTACCGAAAATTGCACATCACGACGATGTTTATCAGCAGCCGCCTTCATTCGGGATTGAGCTTTCGAAAGATTTGTTTTTAATAAAGCCAAAACATTGTCACGTTCCAAAAACTGATCCTCCAAAGCAACATTAGTGGAGGAACCGCGAAGATATCGAGTGAGAGTAGGGGGCTTGCGGCCATAGAGAATCTCAAACGGTGTCATTTGGGAAGAAGTTTGGTATGAAGTATTATACCAAAATTCAGCCCAAGGCAAAAACTGCAGCCACTTTTGGGGATGATCTACCACGTAGCAACGAAGATACATTTCCAAACAACGGTTAAGCGCTTCGGATTGTCCATCCGATTGAGGGTGGTACGCAGTACTAAATTTGAGAGTGGTACCGTTGGCCCGATGCATCTCTTTCCAAAATTCAGTCATAAAACGTGCATCCCGATCTGTGACAATGGTTAAAGGAACACCATGTAGTAGCACGATTTCAGTAACAAATGCAGTGGCCACCATAAAACTGTTAAAGGTGGAGGGTAAGGCGATGAAGTGCCCATACTTGGATAACCGGTCAACCACCACTATAATGACGGTCTTTCCGTGGGAGTTCGGTAAACAAGTAATGAAGTCTAAGGCAATATCTTCGAACACTGCCTGGGGAATAGGAAGAGGTTGTAGTAACCCCCCTGGTGACAAAAAAGATGGTTTAGTTTGCTGGCATATTTGACATTGAGCGACGAAATCCTTAACGGCAGCTTTCATTTGCTTCTAATAGAAAGTGGCAGCAAGGCGTTGATAAGTACGTGTTACCCCCGAGTGGCCCCCAAAGACGGAAGCATGAAATTCGATCAATAATTGGTGACGCAGGGCCTGGTTATTAGGGACCATTAAGCGCCCCTTAAAGAACAAGAACCCGTCTTTCAGCGAGTAATCAGGAAGAGCATTGGGATCAGCAGTGTAACGGGTCAAAAGGGCTGTTAAATCGGGATGAGTTTGCACCGCAGCATGTAGCTTTGCTAAGAGAGTAGGAACTGGTGCTGAAAGAGCCAGCAAATGACCAGCGGAAATGCGTGAAAGAGCGTCAGCAGCTCCATTTTGAGTCCCCGGGCGATAGACAATATCAAAGTCGAATCCCAATAGTTTACCCAACCATTTTTGTTGTTCGGGTGTCTGAATTACCTGATCTTGGAGACGTTTTAATGACTGCTGGTCTGTGATGATCGTGAAGCAATGACCAAGCAAATATTGCCTCCATTTAGCGATCGCTTGTGTTATTGCATACATCTCGCGGTGATAAGTGGAAGCTTGCTGCATGCGGGACACAATTTCTTACTAAAGTATGTCAAGGGATGTTTGTTTTGGGACAAAACAGCCCCGATACCCGAACCCAACGCATCCATTTCAATGGTAAATGATTTAGAAAAATCAGGAAGACGTAAAATTGGTGTAGAGCTGAGCAGATTCTTTAATTTTGTGAAAGCTTGAAGTTGTGTGTCGGTCCATATAAAGGCATCTTTGCGCAAAAGATCAGTTAACGGGCCGGCAATCGAAGCATAATTTTTAATGAAGCGTCGGTAGTATCCGGTAAGACCCAAGAAACTGCGAACTTGCTTGACATTCTGAGGAACCGGCCATTGTTGAATTGTGCTTATTTTGTCTGGATCCACAGCCACCCCATGAGAAGAAATTACGTGACCCAAATATGCCACCTGAGTTTGCCCAAAGATGAACTTAGAAAGTTTAGCCACCAACTAATTATCTAGAAGCAACTGTAGTGTAAGAGTGAGATGATGCAAGTGGTCAGCCCAAGTCTTACTATATATTAAAATGTCATCAAAGAAGACCAATATAAAGCGTCGTAAAAACGGTCGAAAAACATCATTCATGAGCCGTTGAAATGTGGACGGGGCGTTTGTAAGCCCGAAGGGCATGACCAAAAATTCATAGTGCCCGTCATGGGTGCGAAACGCGGTCTTCATAGCGTCGCCTTGGGCAATGCGAATCTGATGATACCCAGCCAATAAATCAAGCTTAGAAAAGTATTGCGCATCATGGAGCTCATCAAATAGTTCGTCAATAGACGGAATAGGAAAGCGATCCCGAACCGTGATAGAATTTAAGGCACGGTAGTCCACACAAAACCGCCACGTGCCATCCTTTTTGCGAACCAATAAAACCAGAGACGAGAAGGCACTAGTGCTAGGACGAATTATTCCTTGAGTGAGCATCTCTTGGACCAACCGTTCGATTTCTTGCTTTTGAAAATGAGGGTACCGATACGGTCGAACGGACACGGGGTTGCTAGCCGGTAATAATTCAATATGATGGTTTTGGGAACAGGTGGGTGGCAGCCCAATAGGAGCAGTGAAAACAACAGCAAACTTAGTTAGAATAGTTTGCAAGTCTGGTGGATAAACAGGCGGCTTTGACTCTGGTGGTAATAGGGTCAAGTGAAATAACTGAGCAATACCATCCGAATGGATTAAGTGCCGAAACCCATGAAATTGGATTGCCTGAGCGATGGTGACGTCCCATTGCCATATCACTTGTTTACCATTTAGCGAAAATTCAAAAACTGAAGTTGAATAATCTGTGATTACCGGACCAAGTGTGGCTAACCAAGAGACTCCGAGAACCATATCACAACCCTGTAACGGTAAGACATAAAAATCCACCACAATCGGGTGGCCCTGAATAACCAATTCCACTGTCTTAGCCAACCCTGAACAAGGAAGCCGTTCGCCACTGCCGACCAAAACCGAAAATGGTTCGACGGCCTCGATGGTGAAATTAAGGAATGCGGCAATCCGAGTTTGTACAAAACAGTGTGTACTTCCCCCGTCGAAGAGGACCTGAACCTCCTTCCCCTGAACCAAACCCGTAAAACGCAACGTAGTGGCAGAACAACCCCCCGATAAAGCATTATAGGAAATAGTTGATTGTGTTTTAACTTCATCGAGTTGGAGTTTTTCAGCTAGTAAAGAATCTGTACCTTCAGAAGACGGAGAATCCGGTGAACCACCCGGATATGGGGAATCATCATCGAAGAAAAGGAGTTGTGGCGTTGTTTTGCATTTATGGTCCCAGGTATACTTTTCATTGCGTCGGTAACACAACCCCTGGGAGCGTTTCTGGGCGATTTCATTGGGCGTCAAGCGGCGGAATCCTACCTTTGCTGTAGAAGCAGTGAAGGTGGAGGGTTTACTGGGAATTGACGGGTTAGTCGGCGATTCAGAAGGTGATATTTTGGGAGTGGGTAATAAGGGTTTAGAAGAGCCCAAGGAAACCCGACCCAATCCACGTTCATGCAATTGGGCATTATCCATTGCATCTTCGAGTGTAGTGGGCTGATGGTAGATAGCGGACTGCTTGATAGCGGACTGCTTGATATCAGATCGGAGACCCGAAATCCAACAACTGACGAGAAATTCCACCGGCAAGGGCATGGTACGATTCGAAATAGCTTCAAATCTGGAACGATAATCAGCGACAGATGAGGTTTGTTGCAGTTTAGCGAGCAAACCTTCTGGTTCTTCAAAATCAGTGGAACGAAAGCGTTTAAGGAGAGCGACGGTGAACGCCTCCCATGAACAACTCAGATCGGAAGGATTTCCATAAGATCAAACAATAATGTCGCATAGATCTATACATATTCATGGTTAAAAGGATTGAAAGATGGTTTTCCAACCTTCTTTCAACTCTTTTACGCTCAATGCACTCGAAACCGATAGAATCGGAGCTCGTTCTGATCTTCCACTCTTTCTAGTGATTAGTCGGTTCAAGATCCGGTTTCTATCAGAGAGACAACCGATTTCGGGTTAAACATGAACAACCGTCTCGAACAGGTTAACTGATTAGACTAGGGTGATTCCTGTCCGATCGGGTCACTTAGGTCAAGATGGGGTTTCTGTTGTTTAGCACGTTATCACACCGTCTCGAGAAAACCGCAAACTTACAAAACAAACAAGTGTCAAGACGATCAGGTCGCCGAAACGGATTGCCGTCCGATCGGATTGCCATCCGATCGGATTGCCACCCGATCAGACAACCGTCCGATCGGCTTGCACTTGGCCCCACCCTTAAACATTATTTCAACCTTTCCAAAGTTTTGAACGTCGAACGGATTGCCGTCTGATCGGATTGTCACCCGATCGAACGACCATCCGACCCTGTGATGTTTTGAACTTCAAACACTTAAACAATTTTCAACATGTTCAATACGGATTGCCACCCGATCGGATTGCAATACGATCGAGTGACAAACTGTTGTGAACTTGTTCTCACTAAGTGTCCAACCTATCGGATCGTCACAGGATCGAACAGTCGTTCGATCGATCGACCTGAAGGGTAGTGATACTTCTCTGTTTTCTAAATACTACAACGAAAACTTCAAAAGTCAAACCATCATACACAAACACATCTTCACCAAACGAGGTGACAATCCAATTGAATGGCCATCCGATCGGATGACCATCCGAACAGATTGCCACCCGAGCGACTGGCCATCCGATCGGATTGCCATCCGACTCTTGGTTCACCGCCACCGTTTGACGCACTATTCAACGCTTACGTTATCAATCTGTAATCAGGCTAATCTCAGACGCGCTCCCTTCAATCCAACCAAGTTGTGTTTACTTGTTGAACACCGACGGTGAGTATACTCGAATCCCTTTTTATCGCATTTTGGGTGTAACATACGTTTCTATCAAATCAAATTTATCAAAACGAATTATTCAATCAAATTGTTTATCACTTGCGAATAACTGTCAAGCATATTTACACGTGATGCTAGTTACATATGTGTTAGGACTTATACTCGCAAGGTCCCGCCTTAACTAGTATAGTACTATAGTACCCGACGGGGTCTAGTTAGGATGAATAGCAATCGCAATCGCAGCTCGAGAGACTTAGCTGGTAGTATTTGTCTTGTATGCACGTATGTTGAGGTATCTCGTTTATGTATTTGGTAATTCGCAGCACTATTAACTATTTACGCTACACTATCCAAAACTTGTATACTCGCCAATACTTTTGTACTGACATTGTTTTAACGTATGTTGTAGGTTTAGTCGCAGTCTACATCAAATCGAGCTAGGAAGTCTAGAAACTCACCTAAAATCTAGGTTGTCGGATTTGTATTGTTTGGGAGAACATGAAATTCGTGACAGCTTATGTGATTGTAACTATTTATTAGTATGGGATAATGAACGGATTAAATACTGTCGCAATATAGTTGTTATGGATTCTCTTGAGCAATCTGATTCGCCTAGTGTCGTGCCCCGATGATTCCGCCAAGTATATGGAGGAGTTGGCCGTGGACGCATCAGCTTTGTCGGACACGTGTAAGCTCCTCATTCATGGACTCTTTTGGTAATGGTGATTGGTCAAGTGACATTCTTATAATTTTCCCTAATAATAATATTATTGGTGATACGGGTGCATTTCATGAGTTTATTAAGAAGTCATTACATGTGGATGTTAGTAGAGCACAATTAGTTGATAAGATTAGGAGGTTGAAGAAGAAGTATGTGAATAATGTTAGTAAAGAGATGGCCGTGGTGGTGGTGGTGTGAAGGGGGGGGGGGGGGGGTAGATGGTGGTGGTGATTGAAGGTGGAGATGGTAATAGTGGTGTGGAGTGGGAAAGATGAAGTGGGTAGGGTGGGTGGTGGGTTTCATATAAATTGTAAAATATTAATTATATTTTTTTTAATTTTTTAGTTATTAATTTGATAATAAGGGTATTTTTGTCATTTCACACACACCTAACACTAAAAACTAACCCCCATCCACGCCAGGAACTATACGAGAACGAAATTCAAAAACTTAGGGACTATAGGTGTAATTTTAGAAAGTTAAGACCAAAATGAGCATTTTTGTCTTTTTGTAAATATCTTATCCGAAGTTGACTCATTTGGGCCCACTAAAACTTTCCTCAAAACAAAACTCCACTCCCACTCACAAGTCACAAGGCCCTGATCCTCAAATAGCCTTACTCTCCACTCAGATCTATACCATTTAAAGGTATGTAATGTATGTATATTCTTGATTATTATGTCCAATCCATTTATGAATTTTTATTATGCTTTCTTAATGGGCTATATTGCAATAAACGGCTTCATTTCTAAATAAACTTTAAAAGTCCTCATGTTTACAAGAAAAAATGTCTAGTTTCATGATTTGCTCTTGCATTGCATACCAGCTCAAACTGACCCAGAAATCTGTCAGTTATAATACAATGCTTAACTAATCCCATAACTTTTTTTATACCAGAAACAAAAGTGAGAATGGGTGATGAACCAGTCAATGTGAAGGAGTATCAAGAACTGGCAAAACAGGCCCTTCCAAAAATGTATTATGACTTCTTTGCTGGCGGATCCGAGGATCAACACACACTCAAAGAAAATGTTGAAGCATTTCAACGAATTACGTAACACATTAACTTTATATTTCATTGATTACAGTTTTGTTATAACTTATCACATACATATATTATCTTTATGACAACATTCTATAAACAGTCTTCGGCCGAGAGTTCTTGTGGATGTGAGCAAAATAGACATGTCAACAACCATATTGGGTTACAAAACTTCAGCACCAATTATTGTTGCTCCAACTTCTTTGCATCAGTTGGCACATCCTCAAGGTAGAAAATTCATAAGCCATAGTTATCGATAGCGAATAGCGACAAATAGCGACAACGTACCTATATGCTACGTAGCGATAGCGATGAAATAGCGCCCGCTATTTCGTGTTTAGCGATAAGGTAGTTAAAAATTTAAGAAATAAAACATAGCTATCTACATAACTTTTTTTTATATATAAAGTTAGTTTTATACCTTTTATGTGTAAATTTATAGGTTTAAGGACCAAATCTAAGCTAGTAAAAATAGGGGGGGTTAAATGTTAAAATACACAAACCAATTTTACCCACTTTTTATGTAAATTTTACAAGTTTTAATGACTAAATGTAACCTAATAAAAAATAGAGGGGTTAAATGTTAAAATCCATAAAGTTATCTAACCCTAGAAAGGCTCAGACACGACAAAAACAAAAAAGGCAGCCGCTCAGCCACTCTCTCTTCTTCTTCTTCTTCATAGTTTCCGGCAGAAATTGCAGGTTTCTGGCCGGAGCAACAAAAAAAAAACGCAGCCGCTCTTCTCTTCTTCTTCATAGTTTCCAGCAAGTTTCCGGCAGATTTCCGGCAAAAATTGCAGGTTTCCGGCAGAAATTGCAGGTTTCCGGCCGCTATTTTCACGCTATTCAGCGCTATACACCATATAGCGACCATGTCTCGCCTCGCCACGCTATTCGCGATAGCGGTCGCTATGGCCGCTATCGATAACTATGTCATAAGCGATAATATTCTTAAACTGATTGACTATTTAATGAAAAAAAACAAATAAAAAAAGAGAAAATTACGAAAATAGCCAAGACCAGGGTTGAATTACGAAAATAGCCACCTCATGCGTCCTTGGAGTGGCGCATCACGGATTCAAATGCGTTGGATGCGTCTGGAAGTCTTGGGATGCGTCTTTGGAGCGAAACCCAATAGAAAATGGACACGTGACGGCAGACTCCTCCAAGGGGTCAGGCAGACTCTTCCAAGGGGTCAGACAGGCTCTTCCAAAAGGTCAGGCAGACTCTTCCAAGGAGTCAGGCCTGACGCCTTGGATCTCACACTCGGAGGAGTCTGCTTGACTCATTGGAGAAGTCTGTCTGACCCCTTGGAGGAGTCTGTTTGACCCCTTGGAGGAGTCTGCCACCACGTGTCCATTTTCTATTGGGTTTCGCTCCAAAGACACATCCCATTGTTTCCAGACGCATCCCGCGCATTTGAATCCCTGATGCGCCACTCCAAGGACGCATGAGGTGGCTATTTACATTAAAGTATTCCTATGTGATTACCTAAACAGGATAAAAGATCAGGTTCTAGAGTTTAAAAAGAATCATTTCATATAAATTTGTTTTTTTTTTTGTTGTAAATTGCAACTTAGTAAAATATGCAAAAGAAAATTAGAAGATATTGTGTTAATCTGGTTGTGTCTGTGTCAACACGTGACGTGTCGGGGTTCATGTGTATGACACGATTTACAACTATTATTTCGTGTGTTTGTGATTATTGATTGTGTTTTTTCAGGAGAGATCTTGACCGCCAAAGCAGCGGCTGCATGTAATGTCATAATGGTAATTTTATAGCTACAACTCCAGCTTGCTAAATTTCTTGTTTTATTTAATTTAATCTTATTTTATTTTTCTTTTTTCTGTTGTGCTGCCAGGGGTTATCTTTCTCGTCTACATGCACAATTGAGGAAGTTGCTTCGAGTTGCAATGCTGTTCGATTCTTTCAGTTATATGTATGCAACTGTTACATTCCAAATCAAGTTTTTAATATTTGTGTGAAACTTTATATTATTTTGCATTTGTTTTAATTAGGTGTACAAGAGACGTGACATATCGGCTTTGATGGTTAAAAGAGCTGAAGCAAATGGATTCAAAGCGATTCTTCTTACTGTTGATACTCCTAAAATGGGTCATAGGGAGGCTGATATCAAAAACAAGTAAAAACATCGCGTAAAATAGTTTCGTTTTGGGTTAATACCATAAAAACCAATATATTTTTCGTTTTTCATGAAAAAAAATCCACAACCTAATTTTGGTATTTTTAAAGTCTAAAAATACACAAATAAATTAAATCATTGAACTCGTTTTTGTATATTAAAGTCTCTAAACGTGTCTCCAACGCACTAACTTTTTTTAATTGATTGTTTAACTCCTCAATTGATCAAAATAAGTTGGTTTAAATTTATTAATTTTTTTAAGTTGAATGCCATTTTTTCAAGTTTTGACAAATTTAATAGCGAACAAAGCATCATTTAAAAAAAATACATGTAAGTGTATTTTAGACAAGTTTAGAGACTTTAATATAAAAAAATATTTTGTGACTTTTTCATGTACTTTTTTACAAGTTGAGGGTCTTTAATATACCAAAATTATGTTTAGTAACTTTTTCGTGGCTTTTCATGGTATTGAACTTTTTTTTGATAATTTTAATTCTTTTTTTTTTTACAAATAATTAATCTAGCAACATTTTATGTAGAATGATTGCACCCCAATTGAAGAATTTTGAAGGTCTTATGTCAACTACAGTTGATAATGCAAGTGAAATCACTATCTTTTTGTTGGATTTTTGTTATGCATTTCTTTTAATGATCATTTACATGTGGTTTGTAGAGTGAGGGTTCAAATCTTGAAGCATTTACATCTAGCAGCCTTGATCCTTCTCTTTCTTGGAAGGTATAATAAATAATTACTTTTGACATCTCCTTGTTCTTCTACAACCATGATAATTCAATCTATGAGTCTTGACACAAAGTGGAAACAAATAAAATTATGGGCCCCGTTATCCGACATGGGCCCCGTAACTCCAGACGTAGCCTAAGTTATGCCCTTTTTAAGTTGGGCAGTTTGCCACACAATCCGGCCCATAGAGATGTTTTCGTCCATTACTTATGGGCCTCGTAAGTTATGCCCTTTTTAAGTTGAGTCCAAATATGAATCCGGCTATTGGATTAGTTTGGTATTATAATAGCCTTTATGGTTTGCTAGAAGTAGTTATAGCTGATTTGTTTTGCAGGATATTGCATGGTTAAAGTCCATTACGCAATTGCCGATTTTGATAAAGGGTGTGCTCACTCGCGAGGATGGTAAAGACCGATTTAACCGGTTTCTCATCCCACCCAACCTTTTCATCTTGTCATCTCTAATCTTAGTATGTGTTTCTTGGCAGTCATTAAGGCTATGGAAATAGGAGTTGAAGGAATTATAGCATCTAATCATGGAGGTCGCCAACTAGATTATGTACCAGCCGCCATTGATGCTCTTGAAGAAGTAGTTATCCACATAATCGTAATCACTTAACAAACCCAAATTCGCATATCGCCGTTTATTAAGAAAGTTATTGGGTTGCAGGTGGTCCTTGCAGTTCAAGGAAGAATACCAGTTCTCTTTGATGGGGGAATACGGCGAGGAACAGATGTATTCAAAGCTTTAGCTCTTGGTGCACAGGCCGTTATGGTAATTTCACCTACAAATGTTGCATAAAAACTTTAATCTTTAGTGATTTCTTATAATTATAGGTGACGATATAACTGATATTGCAGGTAGGGCGACCGGTTTTGTATGGGTTGGCGGCGAAGGGTGAGTATGGAGTTAAAAGAGTGATTGAAATGTTGAAGGATGAACTTGAGCTCACAATGGCTCTCTCTGGCTGCCCCACTCTCAATGATATTACCAGAAATCATGTCAGAACGCAGATCGATGATCACCATTCTAGATTGTAGTTTCAGATAATCTTATCGAGAATCATTTGATAATAATATCCTGGATGAATAAATTGTTATAGATCCATGATGTTATGTTAATCTTATAGATTATAGATCTCTGATAACATAAACATTAGACCATATCCGAAATCAACATTAAGATCAACCAAAAGGTGCCATAAAGATTTAACACATAATCTACACTATATGTCGGATATCATAGAACATTGATACGCGAACATTAGACCTTATATTGTCCCAGGTTCAAGCATATATACATTTATCCTAAATAGTAAATACTACCCTCCATTAGACAAACTTGAGGAAAAAAAAAAAAAAAAAACATTAAAAAGCAAATCTGAAAAAGACAGTAGAATTAGGGCTAGCTACTCTTATTAACACCCTGCATATCCATTGGTGAATTAGTCATACTACTCACAGAACCCATAGTCTGTGAGCTCAATTGCGGGCTTGCAGGACAAAGAGCCTCTTGATTACCTGCACTCATTGGTGGTTGGATCGCACCGGAACTCAACTGCGGACTCATTGGGGTTCGCTGGCTCATTTGTTGAGGGCTAGCCTGCTGTTGTTGCTGTGGTAGTCCCATGGATGGCGAACCGACCTGCTGAGGTGGCGAGAGAACCGCCTGTAACGGGGATGTTGATTCTTGCTGCTGCTGCTGCTGCTGTTGCTGATGTGGCAACTGTTGCTGCTGTTGTTGCATATGCATCTGCTGCTGCTGATGTGGCAACTGCTGCTGTTGCTGTTGTTGCTGATTCATATACACATTCATGCCAGATATCAACTTCGGTGGAGCCATAGCCGTCCGTTGCATTGGATTCATCGTGTTAGTGGTAGCCCGGTTCATACCGGGACCCAGCATCGAATAATTACTTGACCCTGGAAGCACCTGCCGATTCGCACCGGGCATCCCAGTGATATTACCAGACTGCCCCTGAGCCCCACCCAGTATACTTCTGCTCTGTACCATTCTAAGCTTCGCCGTCATCATTTGAGCCTGAGCTGGCGTTATCATCCCCGATCTAAGCTGCTGACTTATCACATTACTAATATTTGAAGCCTGGTTGTTCATATTCATATTCATATTAATCGGGTTCTGACCCATATTATTCCCCATTCCCGTAAGCACACCCGTCATTGGCGGTGAAATTCCACGATTACCCCCCATCATATTCCCCATCCCTTGAAGCCCAACCATATTATTATTTCCCGTACTACCACCCATTCCAACATTCCCGAGCCCCATCATCATTTTCCGCTGCATTTGCGGCTGTTGCTGCTGCTGCTGTTGTTGCTGCTGTAACATTTGAAGTTGTAACGGTGAACTTTTATTCAACATATGACCCAACTGTTGCATGTTTGAATTCTGTCCCATAACATTCAACTGTGATAACGAATTTGACGCAAGCATCATAGCTGACGATCTTTGAATCTGTTGTTGCATCTGTTGATTTTGTTGGAACGACGGTTGCGACTCTGGTTGCAGCGGCCGTGCTGGCGGCAATAACCCGCTGCCCTGAGGGATCTGCAACGGTTGTGAATTTGCAGGAGGATGCATTCTTGCACCTGATGAATTTACCGATGCGTTATTATTATTTGTTCCACTGTCAGTCGGTTTTGCAATTTCATTAGATGTCTGGCCGGAAACCGTTTCTGGCATTTCGGTATTTGGAGATAAAACTCCAGATGTGTTATTGTTTTGTTGATCACCGGAAGATCGAACGGTATTGGTTGGTTTTGGTTGGAGATGATCGCCTTCAACATGATAACCTTCACGTGATATCTGCATAAACAGATTATAATATATTTCATTATTCCATACACATTGAAAGTGTAAAAGTATAATATTCTGAAATTAGTAAGTTCATTTTTTACGGGCGTACCAGTGTGCAAAACTGAGCTGCAAGCAAGTCTGCAACATGCTGTAACACCAAGTCGAGTCACAAGTCAGAAATACAGTAATTGTTAAATTTAGGTGTATATAAATAAATAAGAGTAAAATGCCGTTTTCGTCCCAGAGGTTTGGCCAGTTTTGCTACTTACGTCCTAATGTTTGTTTTTTTCGCATCTAGATCCAAAAGATTTGAAATCTTACCATTTTCATCCAACTCGCTAACTCCATCCACTTTTCTCCGTTAAGTCAAGGGTATTACCGTCTATTTTGTTAACTTAATGGGCAATTCGGTCTTTTTCACTTTATGTAAAAAGACCAAATACGCCTGAAAAAAAAAACGCAAATTGCCCTTTAAGTTAACAAAAAAGATGGAAATACCCCTGACTTTAACGGAGAAAAATGGATGGAATTAACGAGCTGGATGAAAATGGCAAGATTTCAAACCTTTTGGATCTAGATGCGGAAAAACAAACCTTTGGACGAAAGTCGCAAAACTGGCCAAACCTCAGGGACAAAAAAGGCATTTTACTCTTTCATAAATTTTATGTGAATGTAAATAAATAATAAATAAATAAACTCAACGGTATTTGGAAGTGTAGGAAGGCATTCTTCTGAAGCTAAGTAATCACAGTCATCTAATTCTCCATAGTGCATAGCAACAGTGCCGTCATCTCGTTTCTCTGACAATATCATTCTGGTTCTTACTTTTGGCACAACGGTGAACCCGTTTCCTGAAAGAAAAGTCGACGATAAATGATCGGGAAAAGCCATCATTCCCATAAACTAAAGTTTTTTTAGTATACAAACCTTGGAGCACACGTTCTGTCTGCACGAAATTCAAAACTCGGGTCTTGCAAACATTCATGCTCCCTCCGACAAGCGATTTAGACAGGGGCATTTTACAGTCTTCATCTTTAGGGTTTTCGGTATTGAGATCATTAAGAAGATGATGATTCAACTGTTGAGTAGAAAACGCCATATTCGTACTGTATTCGTCAACCTTATTCTTTTTCAAGTTTAACTGATACCTGCAATAAAATTTAAAAAAAAAAGTAAATAAATCAATCTAATTTCTAAATACTGCAGCTTAAGTTTTTTTCAAAAAAAAGGTAAATAAATCATTCTAATTTCTAAATACTGCAACTTAAGTTAATTTTCTTATACCTGACGGTCAACGCTTCGATTTTCGCAAATCTATCACGCATGCTTTTATCAGCCTCTTTTCCAACAAGAGGACTGGCGGCATTAAAGGGCCCGGGCCCACTAATGTTACCTACACTAGCAGGCGAACCGACCCCACTCATAGTAGCAGGGGTTTTCGGGAGAGAATTTGATCTCCTAGCTGCCGCTTGAGCGTTAGACGTCAACGATCCGGCCCCACCAGCTATCGAAACTGAGGTGACCGCTGACTTGTCCCTTTGAGATGATCCCATCGGCGCACCGTACTGTCCACCGTGGGACCCACTGGAAAATTCACCTGATTTTGACGACAACGGAGATTGAGGCAACGCCCCAGAAGATACACGTGGACTTTGTGCGGATTTTCTTCTTTGAAACTGTTCCTCTTTTCTTGAATTATCCATTGTGTTGTTGTTCCATGGAGTTGGCGGGAAATTGGATCGTGCGAACTGCTGAGTCAGCCTCTGTTGTTGCTGGATCCGTGGGTCAACATCTGAATCCACCATATGCATATTTCGATTTAACTCAGGGTCAACAGGCTCTTGTTTTAGATTGTATCTCATTCCGGATTGACCCATTGTAAACTGTTCCTGATTGAAGCTTCCGTCAAACGGATACTTTTGTATTCCCGCAGCATTATATGGTAACTGCATCCCTCTCCCAATCGATTGCTGATTCTGCTGATGCTGCATCAGTGAATTCAATCCGTCCATTTGTTGTTGACTTCCATCTTGAATTTGACCCATTGAATTTGACCTAGCTCTTTTACTCAAACCGGTCATAGGAGACAACGGACCATCTTGGTTTTCCCTCTTACCCATATTCGTATTCATACCGTCGGGATACGAATTCATCATGTCTTGCACAGGCCCCGGTCCATGATCCTGCATAACTCTAGTGTTTCCAGCCCCGGTTTGATATTTGGATTGATAAGCTACGTTTTGGGTAGTCAGATTCACAAGATCAGTCGGCTGCATCATCAGGCTTGAACTTGGGTTTTCCGAGACCCGGTCCATGCAAACTTTCTTCCCATGGACCGAATTGTCTGGTCCCGTCATCTGCCTCAACCTCTTCCGTCTAAGTTCCCGTATATTCAAGTTTAGCTGCAGCAAAGCAAAATTAGAAATTAAAAAAAAAAAAGTAAAATGTCATTTTCGTCCCTCAGGTGTGGTCAGTTTTGCGACTTTCGTCCAAAGGTTTGCTTTTCCGCATCTGGATCAAAAGGTTTGAAATTTTGCCATTTTTATCCGCCTCATTAACTCCATCCATTTTTCTCTGTTGAGACAAGGGTATTTCCGTCTTTTTTGTTAACTTAAAGGACAATTCAGTCTTTTTCAGGGGTATTCGGTCTTTTTACATAAAGTGAAAAAGACCGAATTGCCCTTTAAGTTAACAAAAAAAGATGAAAATACCCCTGACTTAGCGGAGAAAAATGGATGGAGTTAACATGCCAGATGAAAATGGCAAGATTTCAAACCTTTTGGATCCGGATGCGAAAAAACAAACCTTTGAACGAAAGTCGCAAAACTGACCAAACCTCAGGGATGAAAATGACAGTTTACTCTAGAAAAAATAAATAAATAAATAAAAAGAGATCAGCCACATCAACAAGATCATTAAGAAATTTAAAAAAACTTACATTTGTGCAAGTTGGGGGCCTGCAGAGTCGGTCAAGATTGGGAGTCGGGTCGATATCTAGCTTCGGATGTAGGGCTATCAAAATGCGGGCTTCTGCTTCCTACAGGCCCAAAAAAATCAAATGTCAGATTGTAGTATATTACTTTATTTCCATTTGATTATTACCATATTAAATAATGCTGCTCACCATCAAATCACCATAAGTCCAAGAACTATCGGAGATCAGAGGGATGTCCTTAACCACGTTCTCTAATGACATTTTAAGACGTATTTTGGTAGTAATAGGGGATGAAGAATCTGCAGAAGAACCGTTAACTCCGGGTTCAGAAGCACAATTTCTATAATCTCGCACCTGCAATATTGCCACGTCAGAAAGGATATATATGTCTTAATTTCGATTCTAATTAATGTGGTTACTTACCTCGCAAGCAACCGCTCCGTTAATATATTTGCATGGTATATCATCCAAGAAATCAGCAGGTAACAGGCCACGCTCAATAGCCTACAAGTACCAATAAAATAATAATTGAATATCTCTAACTGAGAATGATTTAGGAGGTTGTATCAAAAAATAGAATTTGGGTAATCTTTTAACCCGTTCGACCCATTCCCTTTTGGCTAAAACCTTTTTACTCATTTGACCCATTTGAGATACGTATAAATTAAAAAGAAAAATTAAACCCAACCCAAGTTAACCAATTCATAAGTAAATGGGTTGAAATTGTCAGCTCTAGATACAAGTATAAAGATTAACAATTACCAAGAATAGGCTCTCTGATGTCCGATCATATGGGTGCAAGAACTTTGGATCATCTTGTACGGCAATCCGATTCTGAAAGTGTGTACAAAGGAGTTAGTTGAAACTTGAAATGGAAGAAAAAAATTGACATGATGTTGTAACAAACCTCAGAAGGGTTTCCGATTGAATATCCATCAGGAAAGAGGTTTATGAAGAAAGAAATATCAGCATCTGACGAAAACAAAATTGAAAATATGAAGATAGCAATCCAAGAATCCAAACAGCCCCAAAAGGCATGCAGATGTGAGATGTATGAAAGTTAATGTTCTTTAGCAAGATACCTGATATTTCAGAATCATCTTTGCCATTCTCGGCAACATCAACCTACAGGATCAGATTACAATCATTACATTAAGAAAGTTGTATTAAACACATAGTTGTTATTTGTTAAAAGTGATCGTCTCTTGCGCCTAGGCGCATTTTCCAGGCGAGGCAAGCAACTGCGCTTTAATTCTGCAAGTGAAAGTTCAGCCGCAGATTCCGGCGAGTTTCTGGCCAAATTCTATAAATTCCAGCAAGATTCCGACCAGATTTCTACTTTTATCTAAGGAAAACTACTTTTCTACATTCATACACTAATACTTTAGAAATTTTGGTACTAATTAGATGATATTAAATGTTATATAATAGCATTTGTTTATTTTATTTGAAGAATAGTATTATTTTTCTAATACATAATATATTTTTAATTTTTTCATTGTGCGCTTTTTTTCTCAGGCCCTAGCTTTTTTTGCGCCTTGCGTCTAAGCAGCAAGTGAGGCCTACGCGCCTAGTGCCTTTGATAACTATGACTAAACACATTGTACCAACAAGTTAAAGAGTGTAACATCTTAATCTAACCATAAGCAAAGATCCTATCTTTCCAAAACCCTAATTTAAGTTGCCTCACAATTTTTTAAAAGTACATTACTACATACACTAGTAAACAAGCCAATTAAGGTAAAATTTAATTCTTAAAGACAATTTTCACGAAGTTTCAATAAATACCTAATTATTCTTATGTGTTCCCTATAAATCATCTGCAAATCTACACGATTTCCATCAAAAAGTTCCCGTAATCTTTAATTTTGTCAGAAAAATGTGTTCTAGGGTGGAATTAATTGGTTACAAACTACATTTGATTTGAGCAATTTATGCATCAGATTGACATAAGAATAAGATCCAACTTAGGATGAAGGGAGCTCCTTTTTAACAGCAGAACCAAAAAGGCAATGTGTCAAATTGCAGAAACGAACACTTGATTTAATCCATTTACCAACAATTATACAAGACGAAAGTGAAGGAGATCCTATCTTTCCATATCCCTAATTCAAGTGGCCTCACAACTATCTTTTAGAAGTACATGACTATATTCCTACACACACTAGTAAACAAGCCAATTGAGTTTACCTCACTTCTTAAAAGCAGCTTTCACTAAGTTTCTATAAATACTTCCGTTTCCCCTATAAATCATCTGCAAATCTACACAATATCCCTCAAAAAGTTCCCGTACATTAATTTTGTAAGAAATGTGGTGTCATGTCCTAGGGTGAAATCAATTGGTTACAAACTAGATTTGATCTGAGACATTGCCGAAACCAACACTAACAAGTAACAAGCCAATTGAGTTAATTTCACTAGGTTTCTGTAGATACCTAATTCTTTTGTGGTCTCTATAAATCATCTGCAAATATACACAATTTCCCTCAAAAAGTTCATAATCTTTAATTTTGTTAGATAAATGGAATGTCCTGTTCTAGGGTGATGGTTACAAACAAGATTTGGTTTAAGCAATATATAGATAAGATTAATATACGATCCAACTAGGGATGAAGAGAGCTCGTGAAAATGCATTGAATTGCAGAAACAAACACTTGATTCAACCCATTTACAAACAACTAGACAAGACGAAAGTGAAGGAGATCCTATCTTTCCAAAACCCTAATTCAAGTAGCCTCACAATTATTTTTCAATAGTACATTACTGCATACACTAGTAAACAAGCCAACTGAGTTCACCTCGCTTCTTAAAGACAATTTTCACTAAGTTACCGTAAATCATAGTTGCTAAAAAGCAATCGCCTCTTGCGCCTAGGCCCATTTTCCAGGCGAGGCAACAGCGCTTTAAGTCGACGTAATTGCGCTTTAATTCTTCAGGTGATGGTTCAGGCGCACATTCCGATGAGATTCCTAGACTTCGGAGAGTTTCCAGCCAAATTCTCTAAATTCCGGCAAGATTCCAACCAGATTTCTACTTTTATCTAAGAAAAACTATTTTTCTACACTAATACACTAATATTTTAGAACTCTTGGAACTAGATAGATGATATTAAATGTTATATCATAGCTTTTGTTTATTTTATTTGAAGAATAGTATTATGTATCGAACACATTATAGATTTTTATTTTTATTTTCATTGCCCACTTTTTTTCTCCGCCCCTTGCTTTTTTTTGCGCTTTGCGTCTAGGCCCCAGGCGAGGCGGTGAGGCCTATGTGCATTGAGTGCGCCTAGCACCTTTGATAACTATGCTGTAAATACCTAATTCTTCTGTGTTCCATAAAAAATCATCTGCACATCTACACGATTTTCCTCAGAAGGTCCCCCTAATCATTAAGGTAGTGTTTGGTATGCAGGAATGAGAGGTGGAATGGAATGAGTGATTACGAGGGAATGAAAAAAAGAGTGTTTGGTTGGTCAATGGAATGGAATCACCCATTCCAAAAGGCATTCCATTCCTTCAAAATCATTCCTTCCACCCCCCATGTTTTTTTTCCATTCCATCCCTCTTGCACCATTCATCAACAACACCACAACCCACGACCTTCGCCACAACCCACCACCACCACCACCCACCACCGACGCCATCGCCGCCACCCGCCACCACCTCACCTCGACAGCCACCGCCGCCGCCACCCACTCGCCACCGTTATCACCCACGGCTGCGACCAACCGCCAACGCCACTCGCCGCCACCACCCACCAGTCCACCACCATCGTCGACGCTACCACCACCGCCACCACCAACCGCTGCCGCCGCCACTAACCGCCACATTTGCTGCCACCCACCACCAACGGCCACCTTGTCGCCACCACCACTCGTCGTCACCGCCGCACCGCCACTCGCCGCCGTCACCGCCGCACCGCCACTCGCCGCCGCCACCACCACCACCACCCATTGCCGCCGCGGACACCCACCACCGCCACCTATAACCACCCACAATCACTACCACCGACCACCATCACCACTCACCGCTAATTTTATTACTCCGTTTTTCTTGCCTACCGAACAATACATAATAATAATTCATTTCATTCACATGGTAACCAAACAAGACATGGAATGGTAATGATCCATTGCATTCACTCATCCATTCCATTACCTCGTCCATTCCATTCCTTCGTTCATTCCATTACCCCATACCAAACAGACCCTAATTTTGTTGGATAAATGTGGTGTCCTGCCCTAGGGTGAAATCAACTGGTTACAAACTACATTTGATTCGAGCAACTTATGCATAAGATTCAACTTAGGATGAAGAGAACTCACTTTTAACAACAGAAACGAAGACGCAATGCGTCGAAGTTCGAACCACACAACACTCGATCTAATCCATTTATCAACAATTAGACAAGACAAAACTGAATAAGATCTAATCTTTCCAAAACCCTAATTCAAGTGGCCTCACATTTTTTTTTAAATTTCATCACCACACACACCAGTAAACAAGCCAACTGAGTTTACTTCACTTGTTAAACACAATTTTCATTAACTCTCATCAAATACCTAATAATTCTTCATATTCGCTATAAAATCATCTACAAATCTACACAATTTTGTTAGAAAAATGTGGTGTCATCATGTCCTAGGGTAAAATCAATTGATTACAAACTAGATTTGATCTGAGCAATTTATCCATCAGATTTAACAACAGGACGTCAATAAACACTCGAATAAATGAATTTAGGAAGAATTAGAAGAGACGAAAGAGAAGGAATAGGTACCGAGGGTTTGGTGGTGAGAGTTTCATCAGGAGGAGCGTGGACGTCGTCGTTGTTGTTTTGTGGAAGATCAGGTTTAGGTTTGGGGCGAAAACGAGTACCCTTCTTCGAGACCTTGAAGGAGACCCCCATTGTCATTCACTCTGAGAATCAATCTGATGGAGGAGTTTGAATTGCATATAACAGAACCAGTGTGTGGGATTGTGATTCTTGATTTTCGTTTACTTTTTACCCTAACTTTTAGTAAGCCCCGAATGTCACACTATTGACAACAACTATTATTAGAAAAGCTTGTAAAAACAAAAGATAATAAAACCGTACTAGTAGTGTCGTGAGTGGTGCAATCAGGGGATCTTTTTATATGTTTTGTCTTATATAGGGGGAGTCGTGTGCCCTCCATCGCTGCCTCGCCTAGTGGTTTGTGGCGGCGTACCACCGGCAGGACAGTTCTTTGTTGTACGGGGGCGTACATCACGCGTATTGCCCACTCGTTGGGGCTCGTTCCCCAGGAGGACCCACTGTTCACCGAGGGGCACGGTTGTGCCGACCAGGTTGACACGGCAGACGCCGATCGGCATGCACATCACGCGTGACTTCCCTGGGCTCGGCCTTTAGTTTATACAAGAGGACCACCAACTTTTTGTCCCCGCCGACCTCCCAGACGAGTTACCAGAGGAGCTACCCCCTGGTAGGTGGTGATGCCGACGACAATGACGATGACGCCGATGGTGACGACACTCACCCACCACCGCCACCGCAGCCGCAACCACAAGGGGTGCCTCGGTACCCCCACCCCGTTCTGTACGACCAGCTCCCACCAGCTGTGGCGCTTGCGTCACAGCAGATGGAGGGCCGACTGCAGGCGCGGATCGACGCCCATCATGCCCGTACTGATGCCCTTCTCATGTGGGCGATCGAGGGCAATATACAGGCGACTATCGAGAGTGGTCGAACCCATTGCCGATACCAACGTTGTCGCCTCGCCTTGGACAGGATTCGGGGCAAGCAGGCTCCATTCAGGATCCGGGGCCATCAGGAGCGTCAGGATGTGGATCCAGCGATTTAGGATTGTGGTACTTTTTTCGTATTTTGATTGTTTATGTGTTTTGAACGATGTCATGTATATATACAAACTTATTATAGTTAAATTTGCAGTTTCAGTTTATTTATATTTGTGATTGTTTATTTTAAATGTTTAGATTGGTTGCTTGGTTACGTATAATGTTATCACACGACGTGAATACTTCACCATAAAAAATAATACAAAATACAACTACGATACAACACGATACGATACAAGGATGATACAATATAATACGACACATCACGATAAAATATAACAAAGTTAAAAATGTGATACGATACGTTACGTCACGATACGCTATAACAGGTCACGATAAAATATAACAAAGTTAAAAATGTGATACGATACGTCACGATACGCTATAAACGTCACGATAAAATGTTAAAAAAGTTAAAAATGTGATACGCTACGCCACGATACGCTATAATACGATACATAACGATAAAATATAATAAAAATTATAAAACCCATTAAAACACCAATAACCAAACCCAACCCAACCCAACACATCAAAATTCAACCTCAAAAAAACCAGGACTACAATAGGGATCGTATAGGCCTATACGATCCGTATAAGCCAGCCACCAGACAAACGCTGACCCTGTCAGTCTGCCATGTCTAAAACTTTAACAAATACGGGTCGTATAGGCCTATACAATCCTTATTGGAACAGTCAAAGTGTGTAGATAGCTGGCCCGAATTTCCTATTAAAATTGGGAAGGAAAATATATAGGAGTGAGTTAGTATATACTTTTCAAGTCAATATGAAAACAAAAACTAAGGGGAAACTTTGATTCGATATATAACAAATGACAAAAAATAAATCGAAATGTTACCTGGTAATTACGTGCCCTAAAAACTGATAATCAAATCGTTGGATCAAAAGCCTTAAAAACCAATAATGAAATCGCTGGATCAAAAGCCCAAGTGAATAAATCTCGGATCGGTGGTGGCGACCCAGTGATGACTAATACCGGTGGTGGCAATGCAGCGATGCTGATGATTAGTTACGATCTGGTTTTCCAGCCGAGTTAAGATCCGCGCTTTTTCACATCTAGGTATATGAGAATTGGGCGGGAATTTTAGGTTGGAAGCGAAGTGAATGTGTGGGAGTTTTTATACCGGCACCAGCGCGGGAGACACTCCGTGTAATTGGACCGGAGTAAGGTATTCAAAACTGGGTTTGTTGAACCTGTTGATTTGGTTTAACAAGTGCATTTTATAATGGGCTATAGTATTAATTTATTTATTAGTTTATTACTAAAAAAAGATATGGTTAAATGACAATAATACCCTCTTAATTGAGTTTTTAGACAATATTAGTTGTAAAGATTATAGGATGTAACAAAACATGAACATAAAGGTTGTGTTTTGGCGATTTCATAACGAAAGATATGAAGTGCAAATTAAGTAAAACATAAAGTTTAGAGTAAATTACTTTTTGAGTTCCCGTGTTTTAGTGGTTTTAACCACTTGAGTCCAAAATCAAAAAGTTTAACGCCCTGAGTCCCTAGCCATTTATTTTATAACGTTTTGAGTCCAATTTTGTTCACTTTATAATGATTTGAGTCCAAAAAATTGGACTCAAAAGGTTAAAATTTGGACTCAAAAGGACTCAAATGGTTAAAGAAAATGCTTATAGGGACTCAGGTCGTTAAACTTTTTGCTTTTGGACTCAACTAGTTAAAACCACTAAAACACAGGGACTCAAAAAGTAATTTACTCTAAAGTTTAATTTGTACAATTTTGTCTGACATCTATGACATTTCTCACTCTATAATGACTTCTTACACTTCTTTTTTTAAACTTCTTTGTGCTATAACTCAACCTTACGTCCTTACCCCAGATTTAACATTAAAACACATTATAAAAGTTTAACATAAAGCACAACCTTCTTGGACGTTTGTCACTCTTTAGTGACTTCTTTCACTTCTTATTTCTAAACCCTTTTGTACTGTAACTCAACCTTACTCCAGAATAAAGCACAACCCTCATAGTAGAGGGTTTCAAGGCCAGTGGCTGACCCAGAAATTATTTGCTGAGGGTGCGGATGAGGCGTTCAATCATATTTTCAAGGGGTGCGGTCGGGTTTTTTTGCCTAAAAGATACACTAAAATTTTTTGTTAATGGGTGCGGAGCCCACCCACGACCGTGGGTAGGTCCGCCACTGTTCAAGGCAAGTCACTAATTGGCATTTGTAGCTATTGAATCTGGGACCAAACAAACCAACAAAGGCACTTGTTACAGGTACAAAAGCATGCATCTCCATCACTAGCAATTAACAGACATCATACCATATGTATCCATACCCATGGCAAGCATATAGAAGTAGAACAACATTGGGGTAAATAAAAAAAAACAAAGAGGAACATCATAAAGCCTCCTAGAAACCCGAAAAAAAGAAAAACACAAAACATCGCATACAATAACGCCACGTAATCACTCACTGATAATACATGAGTTGTTGGGCAGCAGCAACATTCTGGAAACCACCATCATAAATAGCCTGGCTCGCTCCAGCAGCACCCATACTCATACCGCCCATAGTTGCCGGTTTAAGAGGGTGCTGCCCTTGAGGGTGCATGAGCCCGTGGACCCCGACCATCTTGCTTAACGCGAATTGTCTCTCGTATGCCAACAAGTCGGCAGCTGACAGCATTGGTGCAGGCACAGGTGGCGGAAGCGGGTTTGAAGTTGTTCCTGGTGGAGTCGGCTTACTGCCCCAAGAGCACTGAATTGCATACAAAACAAATAAAAGAGTATTAAGTTTAGTTTACAAAAAGAGTAAAATGCCATTTTCGTCCAAAAGGTTTGTTTTCCCGCATCTGGATCCAAAGGTTTGAAATCTTGCCATTTTCGTCTAGCTCGTTAACTCCATCAAGTTTCTTCAGTTAGGTCAAGTCAGGGGTATTTCCGTCTTTTTTATTGACTTAAAGGGCAATTCGGTCTTTTTCATTTTATGTACAAGCATTTAGCATAATGTACAAGTATTCAAAAGACCGAATTGCCCTTTAACTTAACAAAAAGACGAAAATACCCCTGACTTAACGAAAAAATGGATGGATTTAACGAGCCGGATGCAAATGGCAAGATTTCAAACCTTTTGGATCCAGATGTAAAAAACAAACCTTTGGACGAAAGTCGCAACACTGGCCAAACCTCAAGGACGAAAATGGCATTTTACTCTTACAAAAATAAAACTAACAGATCAATAAACTATCAAACCAGCATCCTTACCTTAATTTGTTTACCGTAAAGAATGGATTGAGTGTTTCCCATTTGAATAGCCAAACCGGCCTCTGCGTGATTATTGTATCTCACAAAACCAAACCCTTTATCCGGCTGAACTCGTACTTCCTCAATTACTCCAGCACCAAGGGCATGAAAGTGGCGATGAAGCTCAAGCTGAGTAACCTGAAATTAAAATAAAATAATAATTCAATTTATACTTAAACTTGTTCTATTTAACTGATTATTTATGGGTTATAACAGGAATACGAGTTCTTACTTCTGGAGCAAGGTTACCAACATAAACAGTGGTAAACTGCGGGTTATTCTCCGGTGCGTCACCGTTAACAGGCTCCTTACTTTCCTCTGCAAAATAAAAAAATATTAAAACAAAAACGTAACACTCAAAAGTCAAAACTAAAGATTTTAGAATGAGTGAATTTCAAGGATTGTCCTTTATCTTTATACCCACTTTCAGGCGTTGTCCTTTATGTTTAAAATTGACGAGTTTTGTCCTTTATGTTTTCATATCATACACGTTTTGCCCTTTACGCCTAACCCAGTTAGTTCTTTCAGTTAAATTTGGTCATATGCTTTGAGCTGTAAATCTGTCGTTAAACTTACCTTTGAATTGACAAAAATGCCCTCATGTGCAAAGCACATGACCAAATTTATCTGAAAAAACTAACTGGGTTAGGCCTAAAGGACAAAACGTGTATGATATGAAAACATAAAGGACAAAACTCGTCAATTTTGAACATAAAGGACAGCGCCTGAAAATTGTTATAAAGATAAAGGACAATTCTTGAAATTCACTCTTTTAGAATTATTATTACTTCTGCTCCGTACCTGAAGACCCGTTTGTTAGCTCCACCACGCTTTTAGAATCTGAAGCCTGTTTTTCATCGCTGGTACCAGCACCTTTTGTAGCCCAATTGCACCGTATCTGCCTACTGCCAAGCCACTTCCCTGAAAAGACAAGAACAAATGGTGAGAGAATAGTACGCATAGATATCCACAAATGAAATAAATGAACTCAAACACTAATCTAATATACTCTCGAACATTTGAAAAAGAGTAAAACGCCATTTTCGTCCTTAAGGTTTGGCCATATTTGTGACTTTCATCCACAAGTTTGTTTTTCCGCATTTGGATCAAAAAGGTTTGAATTTTTGCCATTTTCATCCGGCTCGTTAACTCCAATCCATTTTTCTCCGTTAAGTCAGAAGTATTTCCGTCTTTTCTGCTAACTTAAAGAGCAATTCGGTCTTTTAACACTTTATGTAAAAAGACCGAATACCCCTGAAAAAACCAAATTGCCCTTTAAGTTAACAAAGAGGACGGGAATACCCCTGACTTGACGGAGAAAAATGGATGGAGTTAACAAGCCGGATGAAAATGGCAAAAAATCAAATCTTTGGAATCCAGATGCGGAAAAACAAATCTTTGGACGAAAGTTGCAAAACTGGCCAAACCTCGGGCACGAAAATGGTATTTTACTCTTTGAAAAACAAATGAATAAAAAGCGTTACGAAAGTCTTACCGGTTAAGTCATTTATAGCACTTTGAGCATCCTGAACATATGAATCAACAAGGTCAGGTTCTAACTAAATAGACGAAAAGTATGCACAAATATAGTAATAATTTAATCCTCTTGGTCGGATACAAACTATAAACCTGTTGGGTGCGGAAAGAAACAAAGCCAAAACCTCGTGAACGGCCAGTTTTCTGATCCCACATAACCCTTGCATCCCTATGATAAACCAATAGACATGAAAAGAATTATATTGTTGTGTGTGAGGCTGTGTATCGTAGGGCTGCAAACGAACCGAACGAATAAGAAACAAGACCTTGTTCGTGTCCGTTTGTTAAAAAGAAATATGTGTTCACGAACCGTTCATGAACACTTACCGAACGAGATTTTGTGTTCGTGTTTGTTCGTTAAGGAAATGAACGTGTTTGTGTTCGTTTGTTAATTTTAGGAAACGAACGCAAACGAACGTTCATGAACACAAATGAAAACAAACAAGCGTTCACGAACAGAATATATAATACAC
Organism: Helianthus annuus; assembly: GCF_002127325.2. Classification (NCBI taxonomy): domain Eukaryota; kingdom Viridiplantae; phylum Streptophyta; class Magnoliopsida; order Asterales; family Asteraceae; genus Helianthus; species Helianthus annuus. Next base: position 166,973,686 of record NC_035442.2, read on the forward strand.
TGATACTTATCAAATATTTTATTTGTCGGAATTTTGAAGTATATATATAAAATACAAAAGCAAAAAAACACTAATGAACTATCGAACATAAACGAACAAATTACCGGATGTTCACAAACATAAATAAACGAAACCGGCCTTTGTTCATGTCCGTTCTTTATTAAACGAACGAACACAAACTTCCCGCATGTTCGTTCATTTATTAAACGAACAAACACAAACGAACTTCCCGCCGAACAGTTCACGAATTGTTCGTTGAATGTTCGGTTCGTTTGCAGCCCCATGTATGTGTGTGAGATAAGGGAGGGTGAGAGATGTACTCACGAACAACTAGGATAAACCGAAAAGCATGCATACAGCATAGCATCGGTGACCTCAGGGCTAAGATCACCGACAAATATGTTGTAGTGACCTGCAAATCAAAAGTATAAATGCCATGAGATCGAATTAATATAACAATAGTAACACCTGATGATAGTTACACAACCAAACAAACTATAAGCACCACATAAAACCTAAGGAGGGCAATTCTTGACATGACCCGAAACCCGAACCGAACCCAACACGAAAAAAAAAGGTTTGGGTTGACTAACACGACCCGTTTAAAAGACGCATCGGGTTCGGGTTAACCCCTATTAAAAACAGGCCGGTTTCGGGTTGAGGCGTATAAAAACGGGTTGACCCGTTAACCCATTTAACTATTTAGAGAAAAAAAAAACTTTTATATTTTTGTTTTTGTTTTTTCCGTTTCTATTTTATATTGTTGGTCGTAATAATGTTAGTTTTGGCACACTATTATTTACTTATAACACTCACATTCACCATTAGAAATGTTATAGATGACCCGCTTATAAATCAACATGTATGACTCATTACAGGTTAAACGGGTCGTGTTCGTGTTGACAAGAATTTATATGTGTGCAGGTTAGGGTTGAAATCTTTGACACGAATGATAATATGGGTCAGGTTCGGGTTGCACATTTCAACCCGCCAACCCATCAACCTGACACAATTGACACCCCTAATAAAACCTACCTGATGTATCCTCCCTCTGCCCACTGGCATATGCCCAGTTGACTTTAATAGGTTGACCAAACCTGAAAAAGCATTGATAAGAAGTGGTGACATAAGATAGGAGAGGAGCAAATAGCTCTGGTAAAATTGTAAAAACACTTACAAATGCCTCCCATTTAGAGATAATATAGCAAGTGCAGCGGATCTACGATCAAAGTAGTGAATGAATCCATAAGACGACTGCACAGATGATAAACAAAAAGATATATAACTGTGTAATAACTCAACATATGGCACGGTGCCATCTTTGAAATAGATAATGCGCAAAGATGATCAAAACTTTTCACTTTTCAATCTAGTTTTAAACATATGGACACCTTCTCTTTTCTTATGAGTTTGCAGCCTTCAACAGGACCAGTACTTGCAAAAACCTCTTGAAGAAGTGGTTCCGTCACTTGTATATGAATGTTCCCCACGTACCTGCAATTTCTCAAAATAAAAGAATTAGAAGTTTTCAAAAGAAAAAAAATTTAGCTACAAAATACTACCTAGTTTCCCATACACATAAAACATATAGTCATCCTACATTTGACACGTTGCATATCACAACTATAAACCTCAGTACTCTGTGTGTGTGTGTGTGTTGGAAGAGGAGAAGATCAAAATTTAAAGATAATAGCAAATTAAAAAAAACACATAGTTGGTTACCAGGGACATATGAAAAGAAAAAAAAAGTGAAAAATCATCGGCAAACCACTCACACACTGCGGCATGTATTTGGATCAAACCCAGGAGGCAGATTTCCGCTTGGGATTGGCTCAATCTGCAAAATAAAAAAGTGAAAAAGAGAAAAAAACCAAAAAAAAAAAAAAAGCAAGCTGAAGAGTAAAAAAAAAAGCTAAACCCCCCAACTAACTAAACAATGGGTAAAAGGGCCAAGTCAAAGCGTATTGAATACTAAACTACACAGTACACACCAGCCACCAAAGAAGCACACTAACAAAAAAAAAAAGAAAGAAACGTCCACACGGTTCCCCTAAGTATAAGTAAATCAATGCAAGACGACAAAACTAACTTTAGATCAAAGAACTTGCTGCATCGCTGCACTCACTATAAGTTCTGACTACCTCAATTCCTTACAAACATTTCACAGTTTTTATTGTTCTAAAGCAGCATTCATTTTGATTTAATCTGCACTCATTGTGAGTTTGTGACTAAGTATTAAATAAAAGAAACTACTAAGACACAACAAAAATAAAACGCTTTTGTTGTCTAGAGTACTTTTTTGAAACCATACCTAAGGGGATGATTGATGTGTGGACTTCTCTAAAGATCTAACAATAGCAATGCAATTATAAAAACCTCACAAGGGTAATTCATCAATAGAAAGAACCGATCCAGATGCTTAAGAGCCAAGAGTAAACTAAAAACCTTGCCCTTGCCATATTGGAATGATCAAAAAAGAATTTTGGGAAGGAAGGAATCTCATGGTAGATACTTATATGGTGAACAAAATAGAACTTGCATATTAACCAACCATATGCCTTATGTGCAAAAAGAATGCTCACAACCATAACCAGAACAAACTTCCCAGTACCACATTTCCCACAACCAAATGTCCAAACAAAGAATGCTCATAACCAGACCCCCAATCGCTGAAAAGCAATATAACTATAGATGAAAAAAGCCACATGCAACAAAGCAAAAAAAAAACACACAGACCACCATTATGACGCACCCAAAGAAGGTGTCGTGAACAGGGTATTTACCTAATATCCTACGAGACAAACCACTAAACTGTGTATATGATCACATAAAAACCATTAAAGCCTCTCATCATCTCCATAAAAAGAGGAAGCATTGCACAACAGCTAATACAGTAATACCCTTAGGCCTTATCCAATGCGTTAAGGATCAAAGTGAGAAAAAACATTCCAGGGATTAAAAAACCAATAGTTTCAAACGCATACGATATATGCAAAGAAAAAAAGATTGAGCGAAAAAAAAAAAACATTATTCGGTCAGAACTCGACGAATACCAGCAAAGCCAAACATAAAGCTACCAGTTGACTTTATAAAAATCATATCAGATCATAAAAGTTACAAACTTTTGATGATCCTAACCTTTTATAAAAGTGTACATGACCAAACATATAATTAACAGATTATTACAAGCATTATAATGTTAGTTTAAACCAGTAACAAAATTCAAAACAAATCTTGCATTTAGCACAAAATGAAAAAAAAAAAACAAAATTAACTCAAATTGATCATCCATAACGTTACATTTCACATACAAAACAAAAAAAATATCTAACTTAACAACGAATTACAGGCACAACGGTCATAACTCATATTCTCATAATCCAACGATCAATCACAAAACCAAATCCCTAAGCTCAAAAACAACAACATTAAGACGAAAAAAAACATTATGGCGAACATGAAACATAACAAATTAGGCGTGCGAACCTGTGGAGGTGCTAAGAGGCCAGGATGATAGAGCGATTGCTGTTGAAGGAGAGCTTGCTGCATCAAAGCTTGTTGTTGTTGAAGCTTCAGCCTTTGATGCTGTTGATTTTGCATTCTGGTTTGTTTATTGAGGATATGATGGTTTGAAGATTGAATTGTGTGTGGAATTTGGGGGTTAGGGTTTCGATATACTACTTGAATAATAATAATATAAGATCGAGAGAACAAGCACCCTTGGGAAATAAAATGACGGGAAAGAGAGAGTACCAAAATAGCAAGATATTTTTAGCTAAATAACATTATTGGTACTTGAACTTTTGTAAAATGGAGGTTTTTGTCCTCTAGCTTTTTTTAGTTCGCCTTGATATTTTTTCTCCAACTATTCTTACATGCTTATTCTATTCTAACATCCCTAAAATCTTATTCACACACACTTTTTCTTTTTATACACGTCCGTTTTCACTATCTCCCTCTATATATATCTATTAGGGATGGGACCGGTATAGTACCGGTACCGAATTTAAACAAGACTGGGTATCAAATATATAGGTACGAGTACTGGTACGAGTACTTTCAGTACGGTACCCGCTTTGATATCATTTTGTTTTTATTTAATTTTTGAGTACTTGTACGGGTGCTAAATAAGTAAAATTGACATAGGTACCAATATAGTACTAGTACCAAATAGGTACAATTGGTACGAGTACCAATACGATACGGGTACCATATAGGTAAAATCAATACGAGTACTATAAATACCATAATACGAAATAAAACATAATAAAAAAAAACTTTTAAATGTCTACACAAAATTCGGTACCAGTACCCGTTTTTACCCATACCCATACCAATACCGAAAGTACCGAATACCAAAATCAATAAAAATGGGTACTGATAAATGTACCAAATACCTAAAATCGGTACGAGTACGGTACGGGTATGAAGAAACACTGAACTAATTACGAGACTAATTAGTTGGGTTTATGTTTCTACCATAATGGCTAAACTTCTAATGATTTATCTGAGCTCCGTCTTGGACGTCTAATTCAAAACATAACACCGTTACTCGTTAAGAGGGGAATATGGGGGTTTCCCTCTTAACCGGGCTCCAGCGTGAGAATAAGCGACTGCTTTGGGAGGATAATTAAGTATTAAGAGTGAGAGTAGAGGGAATGGAATGTTTAACCTGTGGAGTGAGGTCTCTATTTATAGCCGGAGAGGTGTAAGAGGATGTGGGCTGATGGGCCTTGGGCCGATAAGCGACAACATAGCGGATATGCTCTTTGTCTCACTGGTGTCGACCGTTAGTGGCTTCTAGAAGTTCTCCGGCGCTGGCGTGCTCTGATTGGAGCCAAGTGTCACTTGTCGGCCTTGTTGTCCTTCTGCCATCAGCAGACAAGTGGAGATCGTGGGACAGATGTCTCTGTCCTCTGATTGGTGCCACGTAGGCGTCCTTGAGTACTTCTCGTTTTCTGTACGTTAGACGATCGTGGCGCACGATTGAACAGAGCCTGCTGGATGTTCATTGGCTCCTTTTTCCTGCCATTTGTACCTTCTGTACCTTCCTATCCTGGTCTTGCGCGGCAACCTTTTTGTGGGTTGCGCGGGTATACAGGTAGTGAAGACTTTTATCAGGCTCTTAAGTGTTGGAAATGCAGTTCTTTTCTGACTGGGCCTCGCGCCTCTTCATGGCGTCTAGCGGTACTCGTGCTAGGTTGTCCAGTAAGAAAATTGTTGAATAAGGAGTATGGCTGCGCGCAGCCTTGATGAAGGATTGCGCGGCTTTTTTGGGGCCATACCCCTTCAAGTCCCCCCAGTCCAGTGCTGCACCATGCGCAAGGCAAAATGGTTGGAGCTCTGGACTTAGAAAAGAAAAAGTGCAGAAAATGCTTGCTTTAGTTTGTTAGGCGCGCGTGCAAGCGCTTGTTAGTTGCTACGGCGCGACTACAACTCTGCAAAGTTGATGCTGCTTTGTTTTTAAGTTGATGGCGCGCGGATGTCTTGGGTAACCAAGCCATCCAGCGCGTCCCTGAGTATCTTCTTTGCTAAGTTTCTTGAAATTTGAGCGGCAAATTCCTCAAGATTTGAATTCTGACGGTTTGGTGAGATAAGTCTCTGATTGTGACGCTTGAGTTGACTCCTGGCACGGATGTCATCATGCCGTTTATGACGGTTCCACTTTTCGTCAGGAGAGTGAGGCCCACGCGCGCGTGGTAACCGTCACCCCTGCTTTTACGCCTTACGCGGCATCCTCTCGTTGGCCAGATGAGCGGCGAATGCGGCACGTTTACCCATCGCATTAAATGCGATGGGTATATATACTCGATGAGGTGAGAAGGATTCATTCATCTTATGCTGTTTGTACTCGTTACTCTCTAACCGTCTTCATCCAATCTTCAAATCTTCAAACCTTTGTAGCAGTTCTTCAAGTTCTTCATATCTAAGCTTCCTGAATATTCGACGACTCTCCAAGAACACCTATGGCTGAAGAACATGTTGAAGACAATCCCGGAGAGGAGGGGCCTGTCCCAGTTCTCCGGTGGGATTTAGGTTTGTTCGAGCAAATCGTACGAAGCTTCCGGTTTCCACCGGAATGGGATGCAAGATATCCTGGCCAGAACTAAACGGCCGCCGATGCGCCGCCGGGCTACATTACTTTATTTGAAGATTTCTCCCTCCAGGGGAATTTCCGGCTGCCGGCGACGAACTTTATGGGAAGTATTCTGCATTTTTACAATTTTCATATTTCTCAGATGACCCCTCCTGGGATGGTTAGGGTTCGACATTTCGAGTTCCTATGTCGAGCCCATGGATCGAACCTACCGTCGAGAAGTTCCGAGCATTTTATCAGCTCATCAGGAATATGGGCTTCTTCTCTTTTGCTAGCCATAGAGCTGCGAGGAAAATATTGTTGAATCCACCGAAGAGCTTCCATGATTGGAAACCTAAATTTTTCTTCATTCGTGAGGAGGTGCTCCCGATCGCCATGCCTTTCCGGGACTGGACTGAACCGATATTGAAAGAAGATCTTCCTATTCCCAAACATGAAAGGTGGTATCAGCAGCTTACTCCAACCCCTAACCGGGTATTTGGAGAAAATGTCCTCGTTGTTGCGCGCATGAGTGACCGATGGTTGCCTGACAGCGAGGAGGTTCCCATCTTGAAGATTAACGATCAAGGTTAGTAGTTTCCTTGTTTTCCTTGATTTCATGCTTCATCGCCTTATTTTATTTATACGATTTGATGTGTAGAGGCGCACTTGTATCAAGCCGCTTTCTCTACCTTTGTGGGTCTATGGGCGTGCGCCCACTCCGGGATGGGGAGGAGTACTGGTACGAGCAAATAAGGGGTAACTTCATGTACCCAGCTGTTGATGCCTTCGCCGAGCCGCCCACTGCAACTGAAGGTGCGCATATACCAAATCCTCGACCCTTGCGCTCCGTGACTTCTGCTGGGAAAGAGATTGTCTATCTTTCCAGCGAGGAGTCCGTGGGATCGTCAAATGGAGAGCTAAGCCCATGGTCTCAAATCTTTGCAGGTGTGTTGCGCAATTTGGGAATAGACCCTGTGTTACGCCCTAACACGTTTGACCTTAAAAATGACGCAGCGGAAAAAGAACTTTAAAATTTCTTTTCTTATTAACGACACTGCCTTCACGAAGGTTCCAAATTCTAAAAACGTTAAACGTTCTACAAAAGAATTCGCAACATTCATACTAAAATTTAGATTTTCTAGACATTATATACTTCAACTATGTGACCGATCTATCCGTATAATCTTGCTTTTGACTCGATTACGTCCGCTTCACTTCCTTAGCAGCAGAAGAAGAAGTCCGTGTAGTACCTGTGGGCATCACATACAACTTAGCCATTAGTCGATGACAACATCATATAACATTAATCTCAAATATTAAAGTTTGAATAACGTTCGATAATGTAACTTGATCCATTCGAATAACCCTTCTCCTTCTCTTGTTCCGGATTCGGCTTAAATTTCATAAGAATCCGATGTACTCATTCCTGCATTACATACCGACCTCAAACGCATAATTAGTAATGTTAAAGTTCTGACATATCAATTCATGCATACATACGTACTTACATACAAACACACATACACATCTGCATACATACACACCTTCCTATATTTCTACGTACATGCATACGCTTATTCATACCTGTATACATACATATATACACCTTCACATACGCACCTACATCCCTACATACACATTCAAGATCTTACATATCACTACATGCACATATATTAATTACATGGGACCTAAGCTTAGGTTTATAGCCCAAAAACATTCAAGGTACGATCAAAACAATGATTGGGAGATCCACCGTAGTCCACGGTTAACATACCGAAACCTACGTTCCAAAAATTGACTTAAATAACAAATTTCAGTATTTTGGACATGGGAAGGGCGTCGGCGACGGCCCTAGGGGGCGTCGGCGACGACCCTTGGATTTACACGTAGCCTAAACTCCCCGTAGACAGCGAAATAAGGCGTCGGAGAAAACTGGTTTTGCATGAGGCGTCGGCGACGGCCCTAAGGGGCGTCGGCGACGGCCTCTCAAAAGCTGATTTTCCTGCTGTGTTGTTTTTATCGTTCGAACACACTAAAATTCGCATAACTTTTGAACCGTTGTTTAACCTCCCGTTTCTTCCTACATGCTTGTAAATTCACATTCTATCATATTAACTTAAAATCCCACCTCCGGATTAAGGAAATTCTTAACTCACGAGCATTCGACATGTTATCATTTTCTAACTATTTGACCCGTTCGTGCATTTATCAACATAATCTGTTTATTTGACCTCAATCTCATATGAACTTTAATAATTTCATTGGTACCTATCATAAAAGATTAAATTCTCGGACGTCTTGCATCCTCTTAACCCATTTTCGCTCAAAGGCTTATTTTGACCCGTTAAGGGTATTCGCGCATTAATTGGTCTATGACTAACCAACCCATCATCCCCACATTCATACTTGTCCAAAACATTACGCTAATCGAATAACTTGTTTCTAAACTACTTTTAAGATCGTTCACCCCAAAATACCCATCGGGGGCATTTTGGTCAACTTTAATCCCATCAATTACGACGAAAGACTTTAACACATATTTGACCTCAAACATCATGTTTAATTAATCAAAACACTTTATTACTTACTTGAACTAAGAAGTGATTACGAAAATCACTTACCTTATGCATCCGTGCTCATATCCGTTTTCTTGCCACTTCTTGACCCGTTAGCCTTCCGTGCTTGATTCCGTCTCGACATGATTCCTATACTTCCATGTCATCGAAATCACATTCATATTAGCATACGCAATTGTACATGTTAATGATGTGTGTAAAATGCAACATATAAAACACATCAATTAAGGCATAAAACTAACCCTTTTTAAGTACTAATGTTGGAAAAAGAGTGTTTTTGTCTTCCTTTTGTATTTTCAGGATGAAATGAGCTCAAAATCACAAAAGAAGCAAAAAGACCACTAATTCTACCATAAATACAAGAAAAGGAACAAAAGTAAACTGCCCGGACCCTCAACGGCACCTCCCAAGACAAAGAGAAGAGAACAGAGTCTGAACACGCCCCGTGTCCAGTGAACACGGGGGCGTGCCCAGGAAGCAGCAGAAAAGACAAACCAAGAAGCTTCCATTGCTCACCACGGGGCCGTGCCCAGCGAGCACGGGGGCGTGTTGAAAGTACAGCAGGCGCATTAATTGTAATTCGCAATTACAATTAATGAAGAGAGAGAATGTCAGACGGGCACGGGGCCGTGTCCAGCGGACACGGGGCCGTGTCCAGCGTTCTGTTCAGCCTATAAATAGAGGAGCTTGGTTTCATTCTCTCTCATCCCTTGGCACACCACCTCTCTCACACTTCATCCACCACCCATCACCACCATAACACCATCATCCACCACCATCATCCATTGTCCATCGTAGAGTGTGTGAGTCGTCTCGGGATCCAAGATTGATCGTAAGAGTTCTTGACAATCAAGGCCATGTTTGCCTAAGTCTCTTACATCACTTGGTGAAGACAAGTGTTTAGTATAATACTTTTTATTTTTAATCTTTTGCACTTTTTATTTGGTTTTGTATTAATGACTTTAATAACTAGTTACTTATGTTGAAGATGATCTTTCCTTATCGTTTGTCCGTGGTGTCTTGGCGTTATTTTACTGTCTATATAAAATAAAAGATTTTCACCATTCATATCTCCACGGTCTATATGGAGGTATGTTGGCTACCTGGTCGGGGGTTAAGGGAACGGTTTGGTAAGGGTCTTGCCCTTGTTCAGCGTTTAGAGGTCCTGCTTGGGACCTGGGTCAAATTTAGTAGGATCTCCTTCAATGCCCATAGGTATTGGATGGCGGGGATCCAAACTCTTTGACCCCCTCATAAGCTAACTACTATTAATACTTTAACCCGACTATTTAGGACTGTATCCCTGCTGACTCAGACTACTTAGCCGAGGGTAACGTCACCGCCAAAAGCGGGGCCTACCATAATTTGCATTAATAACTTAATTCATTATCTTTCAATAATCCGACCCTTTAGGATTGTATCCTTGCTGACTCAAACTACTGGGTTGAGGGTAACGTCGCCTTCAAAAGAGGGGCCTACTACAATAACTAAGATAATCTCTTAAACAAGTGCAAAAGTGCGAAAATAATCAAAGGTTATACTAATACACGAGTCGGATCCAAGTGATTCATCTTGTCTATCTGTTTTTATTTTATTTTCTTTTTCAGCATTTAGTTAGTTTTTATTTTTCTTAGTTTAAAACAATTTTCTAACTTTTTGATTTGATTAGACGTTGAGGATAAACCGGTATTAAAAGCTCTTGTGTCCTTGGACGACCTCGGTATCTTACCAACACTATACTACGTCCACGATGGGTGCACTTGCCCATATGTGTGTTTAGTGTTAGTGAATATCGTGTTTTATAAATTTAAAACTTGGCTAAAAGTGTAAAAAGGGCTTAAATAAACATCTAAAAATATATTACACCTAACGCACATCAGTTAACGATCATATCGATCGCATAATTCACATTTAACTTTCATTTGTCACTTCTAACAAGCATAATACATGCAACCAAGTTCATGTCATTTCAAACTCATGTAATCTATCGTTTCATCGTATTAAACACACTCACGTCTAACACGTCATTAGCCTAACTCATGACACATAATTATTCCTAAACCTTACAGTAGAATTCATAAGTCGAACCATACCCTTCGCATATTCGTTGACTTTTCAGAAAGTCAACAATCAAGCATACAAATTTCCAACTCAAGAACATATGTCCATATTGATGTAGTGGACCATACTAACGACATCCTATGCATTTTGTAATCATATTCTTGCACACATACAACCATATAATTACTTACCTACGTACACGCACATATACGTAATCCATTCCATTTATACTAGTATTTCTATAACTCCACAACTAGCACTATAACACGTATTTAGCTGGCCTTATACTATTCCAACAATGATTCTTTTTAGGAATCTCATATGCTTCACATATACTTCTAGTTCACAACTAGCGGATCAAACAACCACATGGTGTGCATCACATCATTTAAACACATAGTACAAGCCACTAGTGCACCCTTCTACCCGGGCATGAAATCAACAACATCTCCACATGGAATCAATCTAACACATCTTCTTCATGTAGGTTTACTAACAATCACATAATTTCCACCATATATCCTTATTCATCCATTGTTATCATGTAATTTTACATACTAACTTATACTAGGCATTTCTTCAAACACTTGGCGTGCGTACTACTATCTAAGCATAACGTACAACTAATTAAAGCACATTCTTCCTAGTTTCATACATAACTCATCAAATCCTCCTACTAATAACATATATCATTCCCACATAAACATTCAAACATATTATCATCATATTTCTCTCAATTCCTCTAGTAAGAATCCATCCTATCCATCATAATACATCAACAATCATGATTAATTAAACATGGATGATCATTCAAGTCACCATTCTTACCAAAACAAATGGGTTTCACCTCTAATCATCAATTTAGCCCAAACCATGTATAATCTTGGTTCTATATCATGACATTAACACCTACTCATACTCAATTTCATACCAATTCACGATTTACAACATAACCCATCACATTCAAAGTCATCAAACACCAAAATTCTACTTACCTTGTGTTCAAGAATGTATAGATGATCCAAAATCGAGACATGCATCGACTCAAGATCACATCTAGGGCTTGAATTTGCTAAATTTATGATGATTAGGGGTTTCCCCTTTTTCTCCTTCCTGATCCACGCGACACACACACCTGAATGTGTGTGTGTTTGTGTTTTAACCCTAATTAACCATTCAAGTTCTATTTTTAACATGTTTGCCCCCTAAGGATTCATTCCTTTATTATTCTTAGCTACCCCTTTTAACTAGGTTCAATAGCCTAGTTATTTATCTCATGTTATGTCCTATAGGAACATACGACAATATAAACATTCAGGTTTTGGGGCGTTACAAGTCTACCCCCCTTAAATAAGGTTTCGTCCCCGAAACCTTTCTCATTCAAACTAGACCAATCCTACCCTTACCCCTTTCAAGTTGTTCATCCACAATACTTACTACAACCTAAACGCATTCGGGATCTTGGCAAATGTTTTATTCATGCATGAACGTAATTGTACACATCGTTCCTATGCCCTTATATTAAGTAATTTACTTTCATAGTTATACTTATGTCAGATTCTGCTCCAGAGCTCTTATTAGTGTCTTTTACTTTATATTACTAGCTCTTAACACATATCATCACTAACGTTTCATTTATCGAATTTATTCCAATTGTATATAATTATTAATCGTACAAACCTAAGTCTGTGGTTTGTTTCTAACTTTCTATTTAAGCATATGCTATTCGAAATAAATCGATTTATTTCATACTACTCATGCATCATATGCTATCTTTCATTTTGTTCACTATGAGTCATCCTAAACATCCCATTACTATCATTACTTCCGATTACCTTTAAGCTCATAGGAGGGGTCGTTATATTACCATGCGCATACTATAATCATTCAAGGACTTATTATTACAACTAAAATCATCCTTCTTAAACTTAATTATCCGTACTTAATTCACGAAGACCGAGCATTATTTCCATGGTTACTATCGTTATTTATGCCATGCGTATCTTCCCTACAATGTCTTGTTCAAATGAACATGGCCAACAAGCCAAGCATCAAGGTTGGTATTTCTTAACGGTACTTGTCATCACTTACATTCTATCAGAATTTCCACAGTTATAGCCATTCAAGTTCTACACCACTTGACGATCATTACGAACATTTTGAAATTCATTCTACATCTTTGCATTACGGTTTGTATATATACATTCTATTCTAACACATCAGTCTCTAGTCGAGTCATAACCTCCTATTTAAGTTATGACTCTTTTTATACACATCTGACAGAAGTAAATTCCATGGATTCGTTATCCATACCTTACGATGATCATTCCTTTCCGGTTAGTGACATTGCGTCTCCATTCTTCAAGCTCACCTATGAGCATGAAACTTGACAAATCAAATCATTAACTACCGAGTTCAAATGGCGGTCGCCATCTGACCCGTATGTCCCATTTATCCCTTCTACCATTCTTGCCTACAACACATTTACATAATTATAATCATGTATATATATACAAAAAGTTTAAACATAATTTGGATAATATCTCTTAAGGAATATTTATTTGTTTTGATATGTAATCACTTCACATTCGAATATCTTCCTTCTTTTCATTCCTTTGTTCATTTGCATTACATTTACTTATATGTCTTGTTTGACGTAATCATGGTCAAACTATTGACCCCTCTTATGTAGACTAGTTTTCGCCTTTTTATACCTTAAGTCCGCTTCGCGGATTTGAACATTGCATTCATGCCTTTCATTCCTTGAATCCGTCTCGCGGATTCGAGCATCGCATTCGTATCTTTCATTCCTTGAATCCGTCTTGCGGATTCAAGCATCGCATTCGCATATTTCATTCCTTGAATCCGTCTCGTGGATTCAAGCATTGCATTCGCATATTTCATTCCTTGAATCCGTCTCGCGGATTCAAGCATTGCATTCACATTTTTCATTCATACAAAGTACTCTCAATCCCCCGAGAGTCTTACTACCCATTTCACCCACACGCCTAGCTGCTACCAAACTCTATCGGACATACCTGTAATAATTATCACGGTCTCACGAACGTCATACGTTTCTTGTGTACTGGCCAGGTACACATTCCACGTACTAGTTTCGTGTCTTCGCGTAATCGCCACCTTATGTTCGAAGAATTTAGTTTTGGCTCGGGTCACATTTTCAAAACTTATTTACCATGTCGTTATCATAATTTGTTCAAATTTTTTCTTTCACTTGCTTAACCATACCGTTTCATACGCCCATACGTTAGGTTTACGTACCTGGGGTCAATTCGTTTCATTACTTGCCTCGATGCCGGTCCTAGACCGCATTCACGGATCATCTCTCCCAACAATTGCGCTTACCCTTCACAAAACATACTATTAGTTTCCTTCGAATACATAATCTAATACATACTTACATTCGCTTTTGCCTTTAGGCCTCGATCGAGTCTTGGATTGCACGGGTTCTTGGTCACGAGAGCACACCGGTTTGAGTTCAAGTATTTACCTCCTGTTACTTGATTCTCTCAAACCAGGGCTCTGATACCAACTTGTTACGCCCTAACACGTTTGACCTTAAAAATGACGCAGCGGAAAAAGAACTTTAAAATTTCTTTTCTTATTAACGACACTGCCTTCACGAAGGTTCCAAATTCTAAAAACGTTAAACGTTCTACAAAAGAATTCGCAACATTCATACTAAAATTTAGATTTTCTAGACATTATATACTTCAACTATGTGACCGATCTATCCGTATAATCTTGCTTTTGACTCGATTACGTCCGCTTCACTTCCTTAGCAGCAGAAGAAGAAGTCCGTGTAGTACCTGTGGGCATCACATACAACTTAGCCATTAGTCGATGACAACATCATATAACATTAATCTCAAATATTAAAGTTTGAATAACGTTCGATAATGTAACTTGATCCATTCGAATAACCCTTCTCCTTCTCTTGTTCCGGATTCGGCTTAAATTTCATAAGAATCCGATGTACTCATTCCTGCATTACATACCGACCTCAAACGCATAATTAGTAATGTTAAAGTTCTAACATATCAATTCATGCATACATACGTACTTACATACAAACACACATACACATCTGCATACATACACACCTTCCTATATTTCTACGTACATGCGTACGCTTATTCATACCTGTATACATACATATATACACCTTCACATACGCACCTACATCCCTACATACACATTCAAGATCTTACATATCACTACATGCACATATATTAATTACATGGGACCTAAGCTTAGGTTTATAGCCCAAAAACATTCAAGGTACGATCAAAACCATGATTGGGAGATCCACCGTAGTCCACGGTTAACATACCGAAACCTACGTTCCAAAAATTGACTTAAATAACAAATTTCAGTATTTTGGACATGGGAAGGGCGTCGGCGACGGCCCTTGGATTTACACGTAGCCTAAACTCCCCGTAGACAGCGAAATAAGGCGTCGGAGAAAACTGGTTTTGCATGAGGCGTCGGCGACGGCCCTAAGGGGCGTCGGCGACGGCCTCTCAAAAGCTGATTTTCCTGCTGTGTTGTTTTTATCGTTCGAACACACTAAAATTCGCATAACTTTTGAACCGTTTACCCGTTTAACCTCCCGTTTCTTCCTACATGCTTGTAAATTCACATTCTATCATATTAACTTAAAATCCCACCTCCGGATTAAGGAAATTCTTAACTCACGAGCATTCGACATGTTATCATTTTCTAACTATTTGACCCGTTCGTGCATTTATCAACATAATCTGTTTATTTGACCTCAATCTCATATGAACTTTAATAATTTCATTGGTACCTATCATAAAAGATTAAATTCTCGGACGTCTTGCATCCTCTTAACCCATTTTCGCTCAAAGGCTTATTTTGACCCGTTAAGGGTATTCGCGCATTAATTGGTCTATGACTAACCAACCCATCATCCCCACATTCATACTTGTCCAAAACATTACGCTAATCGAATAACTTGTTTCTAAACTACTTTTAAGATCGTTCACCCCAAAATACCCATCGGGGGCATTTTGGTCAACTTTAATCCCATCAATTACGACGAAAGACTTTAACACATATTTGACCTCAAACATCATGTTTAATTAATCAAAACACTTTATTACTTACTTGAACTAAGAAGTGATTACGGAAATCACTTACCTTATGCATCCGTGCTCATATCCGTTTTCTTGCCACTTCTTGACCCGTTAGCCTTCCGTGCTTGATTCCGTCTCGACATGATTCCTATACTTCCATGTCATCGAAATCACATTCATATTAGCATACGCAATTGTACATGTTAACGATCATATCGATCGCATAATTCACATTTAACTTTCATTTGTCACTTCTAACAAGCATAATACATGCAACCAAGTTCATGTCATTTCAAACTCATGTAATCTATCGTTTCATCGTATTAAACACACTCACGTCTAACACGTCATTAGCCTAACTCATGACACATAATTATTCCTAAACCTTACAGTAGAATTCATAAGTCGAACCATACCCTTCGCATATTCGTTGACTTTTCAGAAAGTCAACAATCAAGCATACAAATTTCCAACTCAAGAACATATGTCCATATTGATGTAGTGGACCATACTAACGACATCCTATGCATTTTGTAATCATATTCTTGCACATATACAACCATATAATTACTTACCTACGTACACGCACATATACGTAATCCATTCCATTTATACTAGTATTTCTATAACTCCACAACTAGCACTATAACACGTATTTAGCTGGCCTTATACTATTCCAACAATGATTCTTTTTAGGAATCTCATATGCTTCACATATACTTCTAGTTCACAACTAGCGGATCAAACAACCACATGGTGTGCATCACATCATTTAAACACATACTACAAGCCACTAGTGCACCCTTCTACCCGGGCATGAAATCAACAAAATCTCCACATGGAATCAATCTAACAATCACATAATTTCCACCATATATCCTTATTCATCCATTGTTATCATGTAATTTTACATACTAACTTATACTAGGCATTTCTTCAAACACTTGGCGTGCGTACTACTATCTAAGCATAATGTACAACTAATTAAAGCACATTCTTCCTAGTTTCATACATAACTCATCAAATCCTCCTACTAATAACATATATCATTCCCACATAAACATTCAAACATATTATCATCATATTTCTCTCAATTCCTCTAGTAAGAATCCATCCTATCCATCATAATACATCAACAATCATGATTAATTAAACATGGATGATCATTCAAGTCACCATTCTTACCAAAACAAATGGGTTTCACCTCTAATCATCAATTTAGCCCAAACCATGTATAATCTTGGTTCTATATCATGACATTAACACCTACTCATACTCAATTTCATACCAATTCACGATTTACAACATAATCCATCACATTCAAAGTCATCAAACACCAAAATTCTACTTACCTTGTGTTCAAGAATGTATAGATGATCCAAAATCGAGACATGCATCGACTCAAGATCACATCTAGGGCTTGAATTTGCTAAATTTATGATGATTAGGGGTTTCTCCTTTTTCTCCTTCCTGATCCACGCGACACACACACCTGAATGTGTGTGTGTGTTTGTGTTTTAACCCTAATTAACCATTCAAGTTCTATTTTTAACATGTTTGCCCCCTAAGGATTCATTTCTTTATTATTCTTAGCTACCCCTTTTAACTAGGTTCAATAGCCTAGTTATTTATCTCATGTTATGTCCTATAGGAACATACGACAATATAAACATTCGGGTTTTGGGGCGTTACACCCTGAAGACAAGAAGAAGAAGCCTGTGAAGAAGAAGGTTATCACCTTGGATCCTGAGGTGACCAGCAAGGGAGCTGGTGGTAGTCGCGCAACCTCTACTTGTCACACCCCCAAAATCCACACGCGGAGTATCACCGCATGGAGGCGTGACATGACCAGGATCAAGCCACCAATCATATTGAACATGTAAGTAATAAGTAAAATAAATGTAATTCAACCAAACCAATATGAAAGGTGTTCAAAACATAAGTGCAATATCAATGTTTAGCGGAAGCATAAAAATAAACCCAACATAAGTATGAATATGTAATGTCAAAATGTTTAATCAAAGCATTCACGATCCTTGTCCACAATGACCGCGCCTCCCAGTGCAAGCTCCATGTATACCTAACGACCTGCAAGGCATGTAACAGAAAGTCAACAACTAGTTGAGTGAGTTCACAGTGGGTTGTTTAGTAATAGTGTTCATTTCGTAAGACGTTTATTTGTTTAGTAACCCATGTATCGTTTATAATTACATCGCGGCCCTCCAGGCATGTTTGCGAAGATTAGTGGGGGTTTCCCATGTATTGTAGACTAGTTTTATTTGTATCGCGGCCCTCCAGGCATGTGTGCGAAGTTTAGTATCAGTATCGCGGCCATTCCAGGCATGTGTGCGAAGATCAGTATCAGTATCGCGGCCATTACAGGCATGTGTGCGAAGAGTAGTGGGGGCTTCCCCATGTATCACTAGTCTAGCAGTATCTATAAGTGACCTTTCCCAACCGAGGTCAGTAACTCATAATTCCCAATCACAACGTAAGTACAGATAATCATCCAATCCCATTCCCTACCCCGGGAATCCCATGCCTTGGTAAGAGTGTGAACTCACCTTGGTTTGCTCGGTTTGTTATTGTGCTTCTAGTGTTAATTAATGGTTAGGTCCGTTACACACGACCTAAGGTACATTGCACATAAACTCAATGTAAGTGTTTACGTTCAAATAAGGTTTACAATTCCTTGGTGTCCAAACAACTGTGTTCCGTGTGATAATTGTTTACAGATTGACATGACATAGATTGCACATACATACAGTAACATACAGTAACACACAGTGGCATGCCAGGTGTTCTTCACACAGGGTTTTGAACTTAGCATTATAAGTAAACTCGGATCCCTAGTGTTAACATTAAGCTCTAATACTGGTGTTTACAATAAACTCGGGCACTTATATTTACATCAAACTCGGACTACGCACACACATATCAAACTCGGACATCTAGTCCTTGGGTGAAACTCAGACCAAACAACAACAAGAACTCGGACCAAACAATCAACAAAGCTCGGACCAAACATCAATAACAAAACTCGGACCAAACATCAATAACAAAACTCGGATCAAGCATTCCATCTAAAACTCGGACCTAGTCTTCAATCAAAAACTCGGACCATGTCTTCAATCAAAACTCGGACCATGTGTTCAATACAAAACTCGGACTATGTGTTCAATACAAAACTCGGACCATGTGTTTAATACAAAACTCGGACTTGTGACTTCACAAAACCCTGACACTTAACCCCGAGTTAACAACATGCGTGATTTCCAAAACCAATTTACAGTTTTCAATGGAACAGTTACATTGCAAGTTACGATCAAAAACCCTAATTTTCATACATTGGCAATGCTGTAATCTAATCAACAATCAACACCTCTAACATATCAGGCATCTTAATGTCAGGCAAGTGATTACACAACTATTCACAAACCATTTCACAATAATCAGGATGATCAATAAACACAGAACCATTGTTTGGAGAACTAGGGTTTGCATGAATCAAATAACCAATGATTAACAACAAATAATTATTAAACGTTTACCTTAGATTGATTCTAGATGGATTGGGAAATCAAGATTGATGCGAGAGAACTTGTGTAGCCAAGAATGATGAGAGAAATGGTTGTAAAGAGAATGATTTGAACTGCCGTAGAATGATTTGTGAGGAAGGTTTTAGGGTTAGGAGTTATTAAGGTTTCACTAACTACTCTACTTACCCCTAAGTATCATCTTTTACATAAAACACACACCACATATAATTTATAGTCAAGGCACAAAGTTCTCATGTAAGTCAAATAATGCATAAAGTAATGCATAGTTCCATGCAATGCTAAAGATTGTGTAACCAACTTAATTGTGTTAAGTTAAAGCATTAACCTGAAGTTACGGGTTGTCACACTACTGCCGCCGACAAAGGTACTCTCCGCCTTCGTCAAAGTAACCTGGAAGATTATGTTATTATCAGTGATTCATTTGAAGGTTTATCGCGTATAGGCGAGAGGAAAACTGGAGCAGGAGGCTCCAAGAGCTCAGGGAGCGCGGGTTCTCGTAACCCGGATGCTGGGACTACCCCTTCCTCTGTTGCGCAAGGGGGGTGATAAAGAGGAGGAGAAGGAAGAGCCTGCGGTGAAGCTGATAAGGAAGAGAAGTCGGGAGGCTGCGCTCGGGGCCGCTGTTTTGCCGAAACCCGGCGATGCCCCTTTGATTGGGAAGAAGAGCAACTTGCGCTCACTCTACAAATTCTCTCCTGGTATAGTATTTTATTTTCTTGTACTTACAATATTCTCCTTTCTAATACTCCATCTTTGCAGAGGCTGAAAAGAAGAAACCCGAGAAGGGCGTCACGATCACAGAGCCCTTGGAGCCGGCGCAGAAAAAGGCCAGGGCTACCAAGGTCACTATCAAACCGTTAACTTCTTCACAGTCCGCTGAAAAGGAGAAACAGAAGGTGTCACACCCCGACCACGTAGAACATACAGAACGTGGCGGAAACGTCGGGGAGTGTTGTAACAGAATCAATTGTTTCAAATCCATGGCAATTGAAGTTTTGTTTTATTAATCAGGCATGAGTGTTTACATTGTTTAAACAAGAACCAAAGAGTACATAACATAAACTAACTAGTTCTTGTCTTGTTTTAAGTTACTAAGGCACAGGTCCGCCTATGTATGTCTTGATAAGAACTACGCATCGTCTCCTGAAAACACATGTGAAAATAGGTACGTCAGCATAAAAATGCCTGTGAGATACATTGGTTTTGTGAAAACGGAATTCATGACTTATGTTTGAGAAAATGTTTAGTCATGAACCTCGTATTTTGCTTTGTCTTGTAAATCATTTGAAAAACGGTAAGATCAAATGATATGTATAAATAAGAGAACACTGTATGGTTTAAACGGGTAACCATGTAAAATGAGTTTGTATAAGATAAGTCGTTTGTAAAACAATGTCTCGTGAAAATTGTGTTAATTGTATAAAATGTCATATGTCTCAAATTGAAATGATTCAAATAACGCTACGATATGTAATACCATACAAACACTTATATATAGGAAGTACCAGCGGCGTATCCACCATGCTTGTATCATATTACACACGCCTCGTTACTTAACCACTTACTCAAACCAAACTATCAAGATGAAATGTTTAACAACGGTAGAAATGTTCATGTATAGTCAAATGTCTATTGTCAAATGTAAATCATGCCAACGGATACAACTGGTTTACATGGTTCAATGGTTACAAACGGTTCATATAATCAAACGGGTTTAGACGGTTCACATAGTCAAATGGTCACAACGGTTCAAAATGTAGCATAATGTGTTCATATGCTGGATGAGCATATGCAACAGAAATGCAATGTGAAACAATGTACTACGTATGCACACAATGGGCGTACGTAGCATGAAATGCATTGTAGAGTACAACGGCTCAAAATGTAGTGTAATGCGTTCATATGCTGGATGAGCATATGCAACAGAAATGCAATGTGAAACAATGTACTGCGTATGCACACAATGGGCTTACGTAGCATGAGATGAGATGTAAAGAAATGTACTAAGTACGCACACAATGGGCATACATAGCATGTAATGTAAAGCAATGTACTAAGTACGCACCCAATGGGCATACATAGCATAAACACAATGAAATCATGTACTATATATGTACTATCGAACATAGCAAGTATATGATGTGAAAAACGGGAAAGCATGAAAGTAACAGATAGGCACATGTGTTTCACCCCAAAACAGTTTGGAAAACAGTAAAAGAGGGGTTCAATGTACTCACCTGAGATTGCTTTGAGTTCTTGTATAATAACCGGATAATGCGAAAGATCACGGGATATCAAACGGCACCTAATAGGTAGCTATGTTAATATACCGGACCAAATCGGAAGGATCGGACAGTACGCGGGTTCGTAAACCAAGCGAGTATGGAGACTCGTGTAATATGGTTTAACAAAGCCTACATACTAAAATGAAACTTAACCTAAGTGCTTACGGTCCATTACGACCTGTTTAGGTAGCTTAGGCTACCCTAACGCGTCGTTCGCGTAGAACGCGTTCGGAGCGCCTAACATTGCGACCACATGGTATAACCTCGGAAGGTTATAGCTATGGTCACCTAATGTGTTTGGTCGGGTCCTAATGACCGACCAAGTGGGTCGGGTTCGAAAGTATAAGCGATGGTTTAGATCGCTTACCTTACGACCCTATATAAGCACTATACTAAACGTGACGAGCTAAGCATGTTAGAACATGCTTAACTAAGTTTAGAAAACAGGTTTGGCATCAAAACAAACGGCTTTGATGCCCATGAGTAGTTTGGTTACAAAATACGCAAGAATGCGCATTTTGGCCGAAACTACGACTCGTCACTGAGCCTAAATAACGTGGTAATCAGTAGGTATGGTCACTATGGACCATAACCATCGTGATCACGCTCACGTTATGAAGTTCCATGAACTTCACATCGACCAAAAGCTGGACAATGCAGAAAGTCAACAAAACGTTGACTTTCGGACTCGAAAAGCGAATAAAAGAGCGAAAGAAGACTTACGGAGGGTCCCCGAGTGCTAATCAAGATCAAATAGCTCGGGTATGAAGCAAAGGCATCAACTTAGAGCATTTAGATCTGATTTTGTGGGTTTTTACACAAAAGGGGGGGGGGGTATTTATAGGAAAAGTGGAACCGTTAGGATCGTTTATCGAATAACGTGCCGCGATCTCGAGCGAACACTTGTCAATTTCTTGTGGGATGTCAGATATTGTCTCTTGGCTTTTATTAAGGTGAAAGGGCATCGCCTCTTGATCGAACGAAAGGCCAGATTCTGCATTAAATGCAAATCTTTCTGTCAGACATCCTCACGCGGCCCGCCTAAGGATTTGGCAAATCCTTACGCGCCCCGCCTAAGGTTCCCAGACCAGAATTTTCAATTTTGGTCCCTGCACTTCAGAAACGCGTAATTTGGCCCATTTTTGGCACGTTTAAGCCCCGTTAACCTCATTTCAAGGCTCTAGGATGAAGTTAAAGTGTAGGGGACTTGAAATATGCTCAAAAATATTCCGGATGTCGGTTCGTTTGGCCGTACGATCGCGATGTTCGCTTAATTACGACGGAATGCGCATAAGTGCGAAAGACGATCCAAATGACGCGACGAATGGATTTTTCTCATGCCAAACACTAAGGGATAATATAAGGATGGTTACATAAATTTTTGGATGTCCGGATGTATTCAGAACGTAAGTTATGCGCGAAAGTGCAAACTTGTGCACTTTTTGACACTTTTAGTCCCTGAATGACCCAAAAGTTTATTTTAGCATACCAAACCCCTCAAAGCCTATTTCTAAGCTATGTAAAGGATATTTGTGGTATGTTTAACTTATGGACATGTTCCGGAATGTTCGTTACAGTTCAAATTGGCATACTTTCGCAGTTTGTCAAGTTTAGTCCCTGTAAGCGAATTAACTTGTTTTTGCTATACCAAAGCCTTCAAAACTTATTTCTAAGTTATGTAAAGGTTATTTAAGGTACGTTGAGTATATGTTGATGTTCCGGAGTATTTGTCGTATTAATCTGAGTACGTTTACGCACCAGTTTGCGTATAATTCTCCAGAAAGTGATGTAGACTTTGAATCTGAACAAGAATTGATATGTGCAAAAGATACACATATTTATACAAGATCCCAAGTATGAAATACAATATTTCATTGGTTTGGTATTTGTTTGATGGTCGCAGTGACACAGGTGTCACAGTCTCCCCTACTTTAGGAAATTTCGTCCCGAAATTTATTCGTAGGAGTCTATTTGTGAATTTGCCAAATAACCACCAATGATATGTAAGGCAATATCTTGTCATTTCCTTAACGGTCATTCTTCCGAAATGAAAATGAACACACGGGTCATTTTCAATGGTTGCTTCATCAGAATTGGAAATGAAGGATTACACAACGGATGTTTATTTCCTCAACGGATAAATCTTCAGAAACCAAAAATGAACAGACGGAGTCATTTTCAACGGTTGCTTCCTCAGAGTTGGAAATGAAGGATTACACAACGGATGTTCATTTCCTCAACGGATAAATCTTCAGAAACGAAAATGAACAAACGGGGTCATCTTCAACGGTTGCTTCCTCAGAGTTGGAAATGAAGGTTTACACAACGGATATTCATTTCCTCAACGGATAATCTTCAGAAACGAAAATGAACAAACGGGGTCATCTTCAACGGTTGTTTCCTCAGAGTTGGAAATGAAGTTTCACACAACGGATATTCATTTCCTCAACGGATAATCTTCAGAAACGAAAATGAACAAACGGGGTCATCTTCAACGGTTGCTTCCTCAGAGTTGGAAATGAAGGATTACACAACGGATATTCATTTCCTCAACGGATAATCTTCAGAAACGAAAATGAACAAACGGGGTCATCTTCAACAGTTGCTTCCTCAGAGTTGGAAATGAAGGATTACACAACGGATATTCATTTCCTCAACGGATAATCTTCAGAAACGAAAATGAACAAACGGGGTCATCTTCAACGGTTGCTTCCTCAGAGTTGGAAATGAAGGATTACACAACGGATATTCATTTCCTCAACGGATAATCTTCAGAAACGAAAATGAACAAACGGGGTCATCTTCAACGGTTGCTTCCTCAGAGTTGGAAATGAAGGATTACACAACGGATATTCATTTCCTCAACGGATAATCTTCAGAAACGAAAATGAACAAACGGGGTCATCTTCAACGGTTGCTTCCTCAGAGTTGGAAATGAAGGATTACACAACGGATATTCATTTCCTCAACGGATAATCTTCAGAAACGAAAATGAACAAACGGGGTCATTTTCAACGGTTGCTTCCTCAGAGTTGGAAATGAAGGATTACACAACGGATATTCATTCCCTCAACGGATAATCTTCAGAAACGAAAATGAACAAACGGGGTCATCTTCAACGGTTGTTTCCTCAGAGTTGGAAATGAAGTTTTACACAACGGATATTCATTTCCTCAACGGATAATCTTCAGAAACGAAAATGAACTAAGGGAGTCATTTTCCTCGACGGGTATTCTTCAGATTTGGAAATGAAGGATAAACGGATATTCATTTCCTCAACGGATATTCTTCAGAAGTGAAAAATGAATAGCTAGTTCATTTTTCCTCAACGGATGCTTCATCAGAATTGGAAATGAATAGGGTTAACTCTAGACACATGACAGAACTTGTTGTGATTTCTGTGCACTAAATTCCATAATTATGTATGCATCCATAATTACGTAATCCCTTGCACAGTCCGCACAGTTTGTTTTGTAATGTTTTGGGGAGAGATATCAAACTTGTGATGAGGGTGAATAGACTTCCATCGGTTCCCTTTTTAATTAGATCGACAGGGGATCTTCTTATTCAGGCCACCAAGGAGTCCCTTCAGCTATATCATCACATGATATCCCTAGCCAGATTTTTGGATGAATCTGTTTAGCTAGACCACTCAAGGGGTCTAATTATGAAGTAGTACTTTATAATCCGTGGGACTTAACTATATCATAGAAGTCCATTGAGGATTTTAAGTAATACCCTTGGGTATCCTACTATGAATCTCTTGTATACGGATATGTAAGATTCTACGAGGATTTGGATAACATGATTTGGATCACACAACAACACATAAGGAAACACATAAGCACACAGTCACATAATTGTTTAACTTGATTATAATTTGTTATTAACTTGTTATTGATTGAATACGGATATGGAAACCAATCGACGGGTCTCAATGTTCACTGGAATCTATCTGAGAAGATAGACAGATTTCCCAAAATTCGATTTTTGATTACAAAGAATCACCTCATTCGAATGAAGGTATACAACAATCAAAGACTTACTGGAATTCCTTAGGCACCCTATTACGGGTTTATAGTGGTACCTTGGGTATTCGTCTTGTGTTGTAACTTGCGCTTTGTACTTCGTTTCCTTAGAATAACGGGTACTTAGGAATTTTGTGGAAGACGCAAGTGATTATAGAATGGGAGAATTTTGGGGGTAGTTTGTTCTTCAAGGAATACGGTTTCTTGATTGTCGGTATTGTAAAGGGATATGTCGTTTATACATGTAACCACACAAATACATTGCAATGTAAATGAAAGATTTATTTATAAACAACGATATCAACTGTTCCTTGGATCTTGACAACAAAAGAAACTAATACATAAGACATGATTATTTCTAAACGGTGTTGTCTTCTAGTCAGTCAGTTGCTCATCCCTGTGCTGGATTTGCATTAGCAAGCTTCGGGCAATTTCTTTGGAAATGCCCCATCTCGCCACAGTTGAAACAAGAGCCAGGTAGAAAGCGACCTTGAGCAGGATTGTTGCCAGCTTGGTTTGGTACAGTTGCAGCTGGGCAGACTCTTGTTGTGTGGCCTATAAGCCCACAAGTTTGGCATTTGCGGCACTGTACATTGGCATGATGATGGAGGCCACATTGGTTGCACAAAGGTGCAGTTCCATTGTATGGTTTTCTAGCAGGGGGTTGAGCTGGTTGGTTGGGGACGGCTTGACCATTGTGGGCGACCACAGCGAAGTTCTGAGAAGCCTTTCGCTTCCTTGACTTCTTAGGAGATTCAGTCTGTTCATCCATGGTCTTTGATTCCTCGATTGGGTTCGATTCCCCGGCTGATTTCTTGTCACCTTTTTGAAAAAGTTTATGCTTTCTGATCTGCGATTCAGTCAAGGTTGCAGATAGCTCAATGGCCTGACGGAGTGTGGTAGGGTTGCTACCAGTCACAATGTCTTGTACCGAGTCAGGCAGGCCGTCGATGTACCTTTCGATAGCCTTGTCGAGTGGGGCGACCATAGTTGGGCAAAGTAGACTCAACTCCTCAAATCTATCGGTATATGCCCTGTGTTCGCCACTATCTTGTTTCAAATCATCAAACTCCTTCTCCAACGCTCGTTGTTCATGACGAGGACAAAACTCTCTCATCATAAGAGCTCTCAGTTCAGCCCATGTTTGTGCTAGAGCAACATCTGCACCACGGTCTCTCATTACCCCGTTCCACCATGTAAGAGCCCTCTTCTGAAACACGCTCGAAGAAAACTCGACCTTGCGATTTTCCGGACACTGCACGTGGCGAAAGGTATTCTCGATGCTCTCGAACCATTGAAGAAGCCCAGTTGCTCCCTCAGAACCACTAAACTTGAGTGGTTTAGCCGAGTTAAAGTTCTTGAAATTGCATGTACCATTGTTGTTGTTGTTGGCTTGGTTCCATTGAGCAAAGAGATTTGGGAATTGAGCAGCCATCTGCTGCGCAATAATTTCTGCCAGCTCGGCAGTTGCTATCTGGTGTTCGCGTCGAGGAGGCATTCTAAAAGAGGAAAACATGAAAGGAAACAAATAAAATGGTATTGGGTAAGAATAGGAGGTTACCATTACTGACCATAATCACGGTTGATGGTCATTTGTTTGAATCATGAAGCAAACAAACAACACCAAGGCTGAATTAAAGCAATTAAATCCTCATAGTGTATCGCGAAGACATGCTCGCCTATAAGTGGACACTCACCCCAAGAGTTCCCAGGTAAGAGTGACTGGTCCGATTATGTGGATTTGTACGAACACTCTAACCTTAGACAGAAAACCCAGGGTACAGGCATCCACTCTTCCAGTTTGCACGTGTTCACACTATTTAGGACCCAAAACTTTGACGAGAGTTTTGAAAATTCAACGGGGGTTCAAAACCTTATAACAGAGGGTTCAAAACCTTACAATAGAGGGTTCAAAACCTAGTAATCAATCATCCTAGAACAGATGATTAGTTTTCAAAGTGGTTTTGAAATTTATGTTCTTGTTGTGGTTGTCGCCTAAGGATAGGCGACGGTATTGTTTTATGACTAAACGCAAGTAAACTCGCGTTAGGGTCCTAGGAAGGTTATAGACTAGGTCAAAGTATTACTAATAACCTAATTCCCTATAACCATTGGCTCTGATACCATCTTTTCTGTCACACCCCGACCACGTAGAACATACAGAACGTGGCGGAAACGTCGGGGAGTGTTGTAACAGAATCAATTGTTTCAAATCCATGGCAATTGAAGTTTTGTTTTATTAATCAGGCATGAGTGTTTACATTGTTTAAACAAGAACCAAAGAGTACATAACATAAACTAACTAGTTCTTGTCTTGTTTTAAGTTACTAAGGCACAGGTCCGCCTATGTATGTCTTGATAAGAACTACGCATCGTCTCCTGAAAACACATGTGAAAATAGGTACGTCAGCATAAAAATGCCTGTGAGATACATTGGTTTTGTGAAAACGGAATTCATGACTTATGTTTGAGAAAATGTTTAGTCATGAACCTCGTATTTTGCTTTGTCTTGTAAATCATTTGAAAAACGGTAAGATCAAATGATATGTATAAATAAGAGAACACTGTATGGTTTAAACGGGTAACCATGTAAAATGAGTTTGTATAAGATAAGTCGTTTGTAAAACAATGTCTCGTGAAAATTGTGTTAATTGTATAAAATGTCATATGTCTCAAATTGAAATGATTCAAATAACGCTACGATATGTAATACCATACAAACACTTATATATAGGAAGTACCAGCGGCGTATCCACCATGCTTGTATCATATTACACACGCCTCGTTACTTAACCACTTACTCAAACCAAACTATCAAGATGAAATGTTTAACAACGGTAGAAATGTTCATGTATAGTCAAATGTCTATTGTCAAATGTAAATCATGCCAACGGATACAACTGGTTTACACGGTTCAATGGTTACAAACGGTTCATATAATCAAACGGGTTTAGACGGTTCACATAGTCAAATGGTCACAACGGTTCAAAATGTAGCATAATGTGTTCATATGCTGGATGAGCATATGCAACAGAAATGCAATGTGAAACAATGTACTACGTATGCACACAATGGGCGTACGTAGCATGAAATGCATTGTAGAGTACAACGGCTCAAAATGTAGTGTAATGCGTTCATATGCTGGATGAGCATATGCAACAGAAATGCAATGTGAAACAATGTACTGCGTATGCACACAATGGGCTTACGTAGCATGAGATGAGATGTAAAGCAATGTACTAAGTACGCACACAATGGGCATACATAGCATGTAATGTAAAGCAATGTACTAAGTACGCACCCAATGGGCATACATAGCATAAACACAATGAAATCATGTACTATATATGTACTATCGAACATAGCAAGTATATGATGTGAAAAACGGGAAAACATGAAAGTAACAGATAGGCACATTTGTTTCACCCCAAAACAGTTTGGAAAACAGTAAAAGAGGGGTTCAATGTACTCACCTGAGATTGCTTTGAGTTCTTGTATAATAACCGGATAATGCGAAAGATCACGGGATATCAAACGGCACCTAATAGGTAGCTATGTTAATATACCGGACCAAATCGGAAGGATCGGACAGTACGCGGGTTCGTAAACCAAGCGAGTATGGAGACTCGTGTAATATGGTTTAACAAAGCCTACATACTAAAATGAAACTTAACCTAAGTGCTTACGGTCCATTACGACCTGTTTAGGTAGCTTAGGCTACCCTAACGCGTCGTTCGCGTAGAACGCGTTCGGAGCGCCTAACATTGCGACCACACGGTATAACCTCGGAAGGTTATAGCTATGGTCACCTAATGTGTTTGGTCGGGTCCTAATGACCGACCAAGTGGGTCGGGTTCGAAAGTATAAGCGATGGTTTAGATCGCTTACCTTACGACCCTATATAAGCACTATACTAAACGTGACGAGCTAAGCATGTTAGAACATGCTTAACTAAGTTTAGAAAACAGGTTTGGCATCAAAACAAACGGCTTTGATGCCCATGAGTAGTTTGGTTACAAAATACGCAAGAATGCGCATTTTGGCCGAAACTACGACTCGTCACTGAGCCTAAATAACGTGGTAATCAGTAGGTATGGTCACTATGGACCATAACCATCGTGATCACGCTCACGTTATGAAGTTCCATGAACTTCACATCGACCAAAAGCTGGCCAATGCAGAAAGTCAACAAAACGTTGACTTTCGGACTCGAAAAGCGAATAAAAGAGCGAAAGAAGACTTACGGAGGGTCCCCGAGTGCTAATCAAGATCAAATAGCTCCGGTATGAAGCAAAGGCATCAACTTAGAGCATTTAGATCTGATTTTGTGGGTTTTTACACAAAAGGGGGGGGGGGTATTTATAGGAAAAGTGGAACCGTTAGGATCGTTTATCGAATAACGTGCCGCGATCTCGAGCGAACACTTGTCAATTTCTTGTGGGATGTCAGATATTGTCTCTTGGCTTTTATTAAGGTGAAAGGGCATCGCCTCTTGATCGAACGAAAGGCCAGATTCTGCATTAAATGCAAATCTTTCTGTCAGACATCCTCACGCGGCCCGCCTAAGGATTTGGCAAATCCTTACGCGCCCCGCCTAAGGTTCCCAGACCAGAATTTTCAATTTTGGTCCCTGCACTTCAGAAACGCGTAATTTGGCCCATTTTTGGCACGTTTAAGCCCCGTTAACCTCATTTCAAGGCTCTAGGATGAAGTTAAAGTGTAGGGGACTTGAAATATGCTCAAAAATATTCCGGATGTCGGTTCGTTTGGCCGTACGATCGCGATGTTCGCTTAATTACGACGGAATGCGCATAAGTGCGAAAGACGATCCAAATGACGCGACGAATGGATTTTTCTCATGCCAAACACTAAGGGATAATATAAGGATGGTTACATAAATTTTTGGATGTCCGGATGTATTCAGAACGTAAGTTATGCGCGAAAGTGCAAACTTGTGCACTTTTTGACACTTTTAGTCCCTGAATGACCCAAAAGTTTATTTTAGCATACCAAACCCCTCAAAGCCTATTTCTAAGCTATGTAAAGGATATTTGTGGTATGTTTAACTTATGGACATGTTCCGGAATGTTCGTTACAGTTCAAATTGGCATACTTTCGCAGTTTGTCAAGTTTAGTCCCTGTAAGCGAATTAACTTGTTTTTGCTATACCAAAGCCTTCAAAACTTATTTCTAAGTTATGTAAAGGTTATTTAAGGTACGTTGAGTATATGTTGATGTTCCGGAGTATTTGTCGTATTAATCTGAGTACGTTTACGCACCAGTTTGCGTATAATTCTCCAGAAAGTGATGTAGACTTTGAATCTGAACAAGAATTGATATGTGCAAAAGATACACATATTTATACAAGATCCCAAGTATGAAATACAATATTTCATTGGTTTGGTATTTGTTTGATGGTCGCAGTGACACAGGTGTCACAGAAGGGTCCCGAGAAACCTGCTCGGGAAAAAGAGGTTGAGCAAAAGAAAACTTCTGATAAGCCTCCTACTGGACCGAAGGAGCCTGAGGTTGCCGCCCCTATTATTACTGATACAGCGCAGGGATCGAGGCCAACTCCTGTCACTGGGCATGAGCAGCCCATCGCTGAGAAGGGGAAAAACTTGGAGGTAGAGAAAACTGTTGAACCTTCGCCTACTGCCGCCTTTGTTCAAACTGGTCCGGCGCCCACGGAACAGACTACTGCTGCTGCTGGTGGTAGCGCGAGCTTTGTTGCTGGCCAAGCTGGCGCTGGAAGCCGGGGTGGGGCGCGTCACTCTCCTATAGGTCCAATGGACACCTTGGGAGATGTTTACTATAAGTCTTATACTGAAGAAAGCCGAGGTGAAGCGCTTCATCAACCTCCATGGAGCCTAAAACAGAAGGACACTTTCCTTGAATTCGCTCCTTGCCGTGATTGGCTTCTTAACTCCATCCCTCCTGTTGAGGTAAATCGTCAAATGGAGCGAACCCACAGCGCGCTTTATCATGCATATGTTGTTGGTGAAGCCAACACTCGCGCTGCTAAACATCAGATTGTTCGCAAATGGCGAACTATGGTTAGGGAGAGGGAAGAGTGGGAGAAGTATCGCGAGCGGTTGCTGAAGCAGGTGAAAGCGTTTGAGAGATCGAAGGCCGCCTTTGATGAGGAGAGAGCGAAGCTTGAAACAGAAAAAAAGGCTGAAGAGTGGGGCCGTGAAGGCCTTAAAAACAAACTCCGCGCCGCTGAGGAACTCCTTTCAAAGGAACGTGCTGAATGGAAAGCTATCTGTGCCAAGGACAATGAGCGTATGTACGTGGCTCGCTCTAAGATCACCGAACTTGAAGGTCAAATTGCGGATTTGAAGAAGAAGGCGGAGGATGCACAAGTTGTGAAGGAACAAGCCGAGGTATGTTACTGTTCTTTCTTGCTTACGCATTAGTTTGTAGAAAATATTCTCTAAGTCTTGCTTTCGATAGACTGAGTTTAAGGCACAAATTTCAAGCAAGGATAGAGACTTATCTGCTAAGGACGTTGAAATCACTGAGTTGGAACGTCGCCTGCGCGAGCAGATTGAAAGGAGCGAGTCCTTAGAGATTGATCTCGAAGCTGAAAAGTCAAAAGCTGCCACTGCCGAGGAAGCGAAACAGAAGGCTGATGAGGCACGCGCCATTAGTACCACAGCTCTTAATGTGGCGCAGAATAATTATTCTGAGGCCCAGGGCATCGTGGATACTTTGGTCGCTGAAGCTGAGTGGATGCGTGCCCGAGGGATCGCTCTGGTAAGATTTCTCTTGACTTTGGCTTAATTTGTTAAGACTTGTTGCCTTATGTTTTTTGTTTATTGCAGATGGCCAACTCTGTCTTAAATGCTGGGGAGCTGGATACAGCCGCTGCTGCTTTAATAGATGCTTCGCGTGTTGTTGGTCATCGGGGTGGTTACCTGGAATGTGCACAACATGTCTCAGAGGTCTTTGGCCAGGATTTTGACACTAGTCACTGCTCGGTGACTGATCAAGCTGAGGCCGAGCTGGCTCGCGCTGAAAATGGTTACGATAACTTGTCTATGCCAGTGATGGACTTGGTTACTGAAGCACTGAAGCATGATGACTGGTGCCATCGATTGAAGACCATCCTCGATCCACCACAAACGGTTGAATTATCTGATGAGGAGGAGTTGGCAGGCAACGATGAAGGCGACGATGACGGCAGAGATGGTGATCAGCCTGAATAGGGATTGAAGGCTTTGTGCCTTGTTTTTTTTTTCTTTTAGTTTTTTGAATGCATAGGGTTGCGCGGTCGCGCTTTACCTAAATTTAATGGATGTTAGGCTTATGTAACCTTTGCGCGTTGCGCTTTTTGAATATGACGTTTATGTTCACCTTTATTGTCTTTTGTTACAATTATTGCACTGTTGTTTGAAACTTTGGTTAAATTAGCGCGAATAAATGTAAGTGTAGCTCAAGGGCTGATAATTCACTGGAGTGTTTTCGAGCTAATCAAAAGTTTAACATGCATTTGTAACTCATGAACTAATATCGCAATAGGAAAACATATTGTATGATTTCATTAGCTTGGAAACAGGCGCTTAGGCCAATCATACATCACTGATAAATAACATAAGGCGTTTAGCCAACATAGAGATTAAGTAGGCGCGTGGCCGCTATGAGAGAAATGGCACATGGCCTTGGGGTAGTTACATATAACATTTGCGCAGTTGTTGCGCGTTCCACGTGCGCGGGATGATGTGGCCATCCAACGTTCGCAATTTGTAGGCCCCTTTTCCTAGCACTTCATGAACCAAGTATGGGCCTTCCCATTTGGGTGCTAGCTTTCCAAGGCGTTCGGCGTTTGAAGCTTCATTATCACGGAAAACGTATTCTCCTGGAGTGAAGGTACAAATGCGGACTCTTGCATTGTAGTACCTTTCCAGTTGTGTCTTGTATTTCGCTTCCTTAATACGTGCAATCTCACGTCTCTCTTCCAAGAGGTCTAGATCGAGGCGACGCTCTGCTTCATTATCGACCGTGTTAACTGCTGTCAAGCGCGGCGAGGGGAGACCAACTTCTGCCGGGATAACTGCTTCCGAGCCGTATACTAGGCTGAAAGGAGTTTCGCCGGTGCTTGTTTTCGGCATGGTTCGATGAGCCCATAGGATGTTTGGGAGCTCATCTACCCAACCTCTGCGCTTTGTGCCCAGTCGGGCTTTTATCCCCTCCACGATGCTTTTGTTTACGCTTTCCACTTGACCGTTGCCCTGAGGGTGCGCATAGGATGAGAAGGTATGTTCTATCTTCATTTCCTTCATCCATTTTTTAAGATCCTCCGAGGAAAAATTGGTGCCGTTATCTGTGACGATCTTGAGTGGAAGACCAAATCTGCAGATGATGTGCTCCCAGATAAACTTGCGCACCATCATGGCAGTGGTTGATGCGAGGGCTTTGGCTTCCACCCACTTGGTGAAATAGTCGACAACCACGATTATAAATTTTACAGCTCCGGGGGCATCTGGGAAAGGTCCCACCATATCAATCCCCCATTGTTGGAAAGGCCAAGCAGTGGATACTGGGATAAGATCATTTTTGGGGCGCAGGGTCTTTGGAGAGTGCCGCTGACAGGAGTCGCATTTGCGCAGCTCCTTTAGGGCGTCGACATGCATCCCTGGCCAATAATACCCGGCGCTCATGATCTTCGCAACAACCATGCGCGGTCCCGCATGGATACCACAGATCCCTTCATGGATTTCTCGAATTAGGTAATTTGCGTCTTGGGGATCTACGCAGCGCAACAAGGGACCTAAGAAGGATCTCCGATACAGAATACCATCATTCATTTCATAGTGCAGGGCTTTGTGCTGGATTTTCCTTGCCTCTGCTTTGTTCTCTGGGAGTATCCCTTCCTGCAGATAGCAGATTATAGGGGTCATCCAGGATGGTTGCCCCATTTCGATCACGTTCACTTGTCTCAGCATGACTGATGGATTTTTGAGCACCTCAATTCTGACCTCCTTTGCAAGATGCTGAAAGGAGGTTGACGCGAGCTTGCTTAAAGCGTCTGCTTGTTTGTTTTCAGAGCGATTTATGTGTGCCACCCTTTATGTCTTGAATTTCTGAAGCAGCTCTTTCGCTTGATCCAGATACAGGGCCATGACGTCGCCCTTTGCATCATAGAATCCGTTGACTTGACTGGCGATCAATAGTGAATCAACGTGTGCTTGTAGGTTTTTTGCTCCCATTTTAATGGCGAGGCGCAAGCCTGCCAGGAATGCCTAGTATTCTGCCTCATTGTTGGTATTTTTAAAATCCAACCTGATGGCGTATGTAAACTCATGCTTTTCAGGGCTCACTAGGCGCAGCCCGGCTCCTGAGCCGTCCTCGTTTGAGGCACCATCTGTGTATAGGAACCATAGCCCATCTGAGGTATCTTTTATAGGAACTTCAACAATTTCACAATCTTTGACCTTTTCCGCTGGGACTTCTGTGATAAAGTCTGCAAGGACTTGACCCTTGATGGCTGGGCGCGGCCTATACAAAATGTTGTGGCCCCCCCCAGCTCGATTGCCCACTTTGCTAATCGCCCGGATGTCTCCGGTTTTTTCAATATCGTCCCAATGTGAAAGTTGGTCAGTACGGTGATAACGTGGCCTGTGAAGTATCGGCGCAGCCTCCTGGAGGCATGTAATAGCGCTAGTACCAGTTTCTCCATCGTGGAGTATCTTGTTTCTGGATCTGTGAGCATTCTACTGACATAGTAGATTGGAGTCTGGACCCCATTTCTTTCTACGAGCAACACCGAACCCACTGCCTTGTCTGACGATGACAAGTACAAGATGAACGGCTCTTTTTCGAACGACGCGGTTAACGTTGGGAGTTCGATCAAACACTCCTTCATTTGCTGAAAAGCGCTTTCTGCTTCAGGCGTCCACCTGAATTCTTGCTTCTTTACACAGTTGCGCAAAGTAGTTATGAAAGGGTACGACTTTGCGGCGTGGTTTGACAGGAAGCGGTTAAGCGCGGCCAGGCGGCCGGCTAGCCTTTGCATTTCTTTGATTGTTTTAGGGGATGGCATGCGCTCTATTGCTTGGACTTTTTCTGGATTCACCTTAAATCTGCCATTGGTGACTATGAAGCCCAAGAATTTGTGTACCCCTTCAGGGTATTTGGGAAAAAAAGCCCATCACTAATATATATGTATGTATAGAGAGAAAGGGTCTGTGAATATTAACTCCCTAATTTTTTAGATAATGGATTTTAATAATTCCAACTATTAGACGTTGGCCGACAACGACCCCAGCTTAAAAGATAAGCAGTGTTGGTCCTACATTTTTACATATTGTAAACCAATGGACCTTTATTAATAGAATCTTAATTTCTTTTTGTCACATTTTTTCTATTAGTAAAGGTCTATTAGTTTACAATGTGTGAAAATGTGGAACCACCACTGATTATTTTTTAAGTTGGACGACCATGGTAAGCCAACGGATAATAGTTAGGATTATTAAAATTTATTATTCCATAATTTTTAAATAGTATAAGGTGAGGTAGATTTTAAAAGGATGTTTATTTGCTCGTCGTTAACAAAAAGTAGGTAACTTTAAAATAGGGGTGTGCAAAAAACCGATTTAACCGAACCATAACCGAATTAACTGACAAAACCGAACCGAAAAAACCGAACCAAATAAAAAACCGGTGGGTCGGTTAATGGTTTTTTTGAAAACCGAAAGTAGCGGGTCGGTTATGGTTATCAATTTTTCCATACCCACCCACCATAACCGAACCGAACCGACATGTAATAAATCTTTGTAGGATTTATGACTTTTCACCATATTTTTAATATTTGATGTTTTTGACTGAAGATTTTTAGTACTTATGGGTTTTTTCATATCATTTTGTGGGTTTGGTTGAATGTTTATTTGAATTTTTGAAATGTGTCATATCACTTTATTTGAATATTCGATATTAATTGGTATTAATATTATAGATTATATGTATTTTTTGATACTATGTAACATACTAATAAATACAAACATGCAATAACAATTTATTCCATGTTAAAAAAAATTAAGCTGCTAAGCTAAATAAACTGTTAACCACCCATAACCGACCCGCTATAACCATCAAAACCGAATAACCATAACCACCATAACCGATCGGTTATGGTTATGGTTATGGTTATCTAATAACCGATATCGCGATTATGGTTATGGTTTTTGGTCAAAACCAACCCAAACCGACCCATGCACACTCCGAGTTTTTTCCCATAATAGTGTTGGTGGAAAAAAATATTTACCAAAATAGTGTTGTTGAAAAAATATTTACTAAAATGGTGTTTTTGTAGATTTATTTGTTTCTCACTCCTAACCTCATTGGATAAATCCAATTCATTAAATAACTATTGATCTAATCATGTTTTTTTTTCCTAAAAGGTTTTATTTATTTTTAATCAAACCTACTTTGAAAAAAATTATTTTAAGAATGTAAAAATCTGTATATGATAATTACGCGTGATTAAGAAAAAACTTATTTTAAAAATGTAAAAATTTGTATATGATAAAAAACCCCTACGTGTAATTTTAATAATTTAGTTATACCGTTGTATTTTTGTTTATGTTATTTAATAAAAAACTAGATGGAAGACCCCGCCGCGATGCGGTCGGGGGCTTAGAAATTTAGACATGACATATACGAATAAACATAAAGTGCGCCGATGATCGCCTTCAATTCAGCTTGTAACTCGCAAATATTTGCAGCTTTCGACGTTACTTCCATGAGGTTTTCAGCGAGGCGTTGCCTAGATTAATTAAGTTCAACCATCAATTTTCCATTTGTAGTCGTCATTATAATAAAAACATAAAAGTGAAATAAATATAGGTAAATGAAATTCAAACAAACAAAGTTCACATTGCCTTTTTATAGTAAAGTATACTGATGACTCACCTACGGCTCGCAAAGTGTTAACAATACTTTTTCCATATGTTTAACCCAAGGAAGTAAGGCTCTAGCATAAACTACCTGCATACATTAAATCAGGAATCACATATTATTTTTGTCTATTCCACACCTTAATGGTACATAAAGATTAGCTTAAAGTAAAAAACTAAATTAATCATGTAATAAGCTACAATTGTAATTATCTCATATAAAACCCGTAAGTGATACTTGCATTATACAAAAATCAAAAACTTAGAATCAAGAACACACAATATAAGTGAAAATCTAAAAGAATAATTAAACATCATTTCAAGTTTTAAGGCTACAGGATGTGGTACAAAGCCCCTAGGGACTTTATCACGCCACCTCAACGCCACGTCACTAAGCCAATCTCGAAAGCTGAGTAGAATCAAGAAATTGGCATACCTTGAATCTAGCCTACAATCCGATCTTTCTTCTCTTAGTAAATTGATAGTCGTCACTAAGCTATGCTTCTTTGTTGAGATCGCTTGCCAAAAAGCTATAGTCAACTTCACTTTCACTTGCCTGATTTCTTTCGCTTCCCTCAAGGCTAGTAGAGGGGGCTAACCTTCGAGTAAGCTATATATAAGAATAAGAAAGATGGATTATCTATGCTAAAGGGAAAAGGGCATTCCTCTTTACTCTAGACAGCTTCTCAATCTATTAAACAAAATACATAAAAAAGAGAAGAGATTTAATTGGTTGAAAAGGGTGGGCCCCACCTTCTTTCCCCTTTAACCGGCATTAGTGCAATGGAGCCCTCCCCCTTTGGCACCTAGGGGGTGGCTACGGGGAGCTATAGGGCGTTAACGGCGCTTATTTGGCTGGGGGCTTTATACCACACCCCTTGGCTAACTAATAACATGAATACTTATGGATGCTTGTTAGTGAAGAAAGGTAGCATGTAAAGTGTTGTATTCTTAATCATTGTGTTGCATCACCTAAATACACATTGCTTCCCAGAAATTCTTAGTTTTAGATATCCCAGAATATATGCAAAAAATAGAGGTATTGTATAATAATCCCACATATCTTAACCACCAGTTACATGAATCATAAACACCTCAAATCAAGACCCTAATTTCAGCATAAAAAAGGTACTCCCACACCTCAGGAACTAAAGGTAAAAACTACAGATCACAAAAGAATTTAAACAAAAATACCTGACAGAACATTATTTTGATAATATAATTCCATTATTTTGATACTTCTCAAAGCAATGTCAACAACCGATTGATCCGCATACGTAATAAATTCGAAGCCCCTCAGTCGACCAGTCTACCGATCTTTCATGATAACCAAATCTGTCAGGTCTCCATACTTTGTAAAATAGTTAACAATGTACCTATACACAATTAAACACATAAACACTTCAAATCATGATACAAATAATGGCACTGTCATAATTACACAAACACATACAACTAAACACACTAACCTATGGTAGTATCCTTTGCCAAACCCCCGATTAAAATTTTCCTATAACAATTAAACAAACGAATTTCAAGCCTATATCATCAACCAAATGTAAAAAAAAATAATAATATATAAACTGAAGACAAACCTGTGGCTTGCACTGTCACCGAAGCCAGGTCGCTTGGAGCCCATAGGAGATGAGTTTTTGCTTCTTGAATCGACGATCTGTGACAATTTGGAGGTTTTAAGTGGTGTTTTTGAGGGGTTGGTGGGGAGGTGCGCTGGGGATTGGGCGATGGTCGTGGTGGCAGTGTGGGCCGATGATAGCGGTGGTGATGAATAGTGGCAAAGATTCACCACGATCGTCGCCAATCTCTCTCCCCCCCTCTCTCTCTCAGAGGTTAACTTTCTCTCTCTATACTCTGATGTTGTGTGTTGAAAAGTGAAGTAATGAAAGAAGGGGAAGATGTATGAATCAGAACAACAAAGTTTTTTTTTTTTTTGAAAAACACCACAAGCACAAGTTACAACCAACCTAAGCCTAAAGTTGTTACTTATTTATATGGTTTTAATGTTGTTAAAGAAGTGAAACTAACTCAAATCGATCATTAATATAGTTCCCTTGACTTATGGTTTTTCATATAAATAACACAATATAGTATACTTTTAAAGACTAACAATATTAGTTAAAGATACTTTCAACACTTTGAGAATGGACCTTATAATTATTTGATCTATAACATAAAATAGTAAATAAACATGTAAAATTATTTTAAGTTTGACCGGTATATAAAAAAAAGTTTTTTCTTTATTGGAAGGGTTTTCCCTGGAGGCGACTGTATCCCAATGTGATGAATTTCGCCAGTAGACCATCTGAAGGATTCGTTGGCCGTTCAAAAAAAGTTATGTATTTCATGTTCGAACATACAAAAGAGTTGGTAGGTTCAAACCTACTAACTTTTTCTAATATGTATTAATGAATGGGTGACTAAAAATATCTGAAATATAAAATATTTTTATATGCTTTTACTAATATATTATGTTTTAAGTCAATATAACAAGATATCAAATAATTATAAGTTCCATTCTCAAAGTGTTAAAATACTTTTAACTAATGTAATTAGCTTTTTAAGAAAAAAAATATATAATGTTGTGTGATCTATACTAAAGTAACACGTCAAAAAAATTCTAACAATCGCCGTAAAGATTTGAGTGACATTTACATGTTTTCTTTTAAATAAAATATATAGTTATGAACGTATAAATAATTTTAATTAAAATCACATGTGGTTTTTTTTTTCCTTTTCAAAACAGGTTTTATAAAAATTAGATTTTTTAAAGATTCTTAAAAGAACAAGTTAGGTTAGATATAATATCAAAATTAAATCAATAATTATTTAATGAATTAGATTTATCCAATTAGGTTAGGAGTGAGAAACAAATAAATCTACAAAAACACCATTTTAGTAAATACTTTTCCAACAACACTATTTTGGTAAATATTTTTTCCACCAACACTATTATAGGAAAAAACTCTGCACACTCTGATGTGCGTGAAGTGTGTTATATTTTTGATGTATATTTAAGCCATTTTTACACTTTTAGCCAAGTTTTAAATTTATAAAACACGATATTCACTAACACTAAACACACATATGGGCAAGTGCACCCATCGTGGACGTAGTATAGTGTTGGTAAGATACCGAGGTCGTCCAAGGACACAAGAGCTTTTAATATCGGTTTATCCTCAACGTCTAATCAAATCAAAAAGTGAGAATTAAGTTATTAAACTAAGAAAAATAAAAACTAACTAAATGCTGAAAGTAAAAATAAAATAAAAACAGATAGACAAGATGAATCACTTGGATCCGACACGTGTATTAGTATAACCTTTGATTATTTTCGCACTTTTGCACTTGTTTAAGAGATTATCTTAGTTATTGTAGTAGGCCCCTCTTTTGAAGGCGACGTTACCCTCAACCCAGTAGTTTGAGTCAGCAAGGATACAATCCTAAAGGGTCGGATTATTGAAAGATAATGAATTAAGTTATTAATGCAAATTGTGGTAGGCCCCCCTTTTGGCGGTGACGTTACCCTCGGCTAAGTAGTCTGAGTCAGCAGGGATACAGTCCTAAATAGCCGGGTTATAGTATTAATAGTAGTTAACTTATGAGGGGGTCAAAGAGTTTGGATCCCCGCCATCCAATACCTATGGGCATTGAAGGAGATCCTACTAAATTTGACCCAGGTCCCAAGCAGGACCTCTAAACGCTGAACAAGGGCAAGACCCTTACCAAACCGTTCCCTTAACCCCCGACCAGGTAGCCAACATACCTCCATATAGACCGTGGAGATATGAATGGTGAAAATCTTTTATTTTATATAGACAGTAAAATAATGCCAAGACACCACGGACAAACGATAAGGAAAGATCACCTTCAACATAAGTAACTAGTTATTAAAGTCATTAATACAAAACCAAATAAAAAGTGCAAAAGATTAAAAATAAAAAGTATTATAATAAACACTTGTCTTCACCAAGTGATGTAAGAGACTTAGGCAAACATGGCCTTGATTGTCAAGAACTCTTACGATCAATCTTGGATCCCGAGACGACTCACATACTCTACGATGGACAATGGATGATGGTGTTATGGTGGTGGTGGGTGGTGGATGAAGTGTGAGAGAGGTGGTGTGCCAAGGGATGAGAGAGAATGAAGCCAAGCTCCTCTATTTATAGGCTGAACAGAAGGCTGGACACGGCCCCGTGTCCGCTGGACACGGCCCCGTGCCCGTCTGACATTCTCTCACTTCATTAATTGTAATTGCGAATTACAATTAATGCGCCTGCTGTACTTTCACCACGCCCCCGTGCTCGCTGGACACGGCCCCGTGGTGGGCAATGGAAGCTTCTACTGGTTTGTCTTTTCTGCTGCTTCCTGGGCACGCCCCCGTGTTCGCTGGACACGGGGCGTGTTCAGACTCTGTTTCTTCTCCTTTGCCTTGGGAGGTGCCGTTGAGGGTCCGGGCAGTCCACTTTTGTTCCTTTTCTTGTATTTATGGTAGAATTAGTTGTCTTTTTGTTTCTTTTGTGATTTTGAGCTCATTTCATCCTGAAAATACAAAAGGAAGACAAAAACACTCTTTTTCCAACATTAGTACTTAAAAAGGGTTAGTTTTATGCCTTAATTGATGTGATTTATATGTTGCATTTTACACACATCACACTCCTACTTTAAAAGTTGTACATCTTTCAATAAACGAGAAAGGTAACCAAATAGGCTAAGATATAAGTATTTTATTACACTTTTATTTGTTGCAAAAGTTTGAAATTTCTTCCACAGTTTGATAAGACAATGCATAAAACTTATTAAACGAAATACAAAGGTGGTAATACCTGAGACAACTCGATACGAACTACAAAGGTGGTAAAACTTATTGAAGGTGATGCTTTGTGGAAGAGAGTTATCATTGCTATTCACGGTTCGGTTCGTCAGTGGGATATGTATCCGTGCAAATTGAGTATCTCCGGTACATGGTCGAAATTGATTAAGAGTTGTAAAAGATTTAAAGTGGGTGGCACTTCTGCTCCTCAAATGATCCGCGGCATAGTGGGTAACGGGATGGATATTAAATTCTGGATTGATCCTTGGGTTTCTAATACCCCGTTAAAGGTTTTGTTTCCTAACTTGTTCCGGCTTGAAAGAAATAAATGGTGCAGCGTTGCGGATAGACTTGGAGGTCTCTATGGCAATGGGCCGGTTTCTTGGAGCTGGCGTGTTTACCCCTCCTCGCCAGAACAGGTCGCCGATCTGATTAGTTGCCACAGAATGATTCTGGGCCAATGCTTGGTAAACAGGGCTGACACTTGGGCATGGTATGATAGTGGCCCGCTTGATTTTTCGGTCAACATTGCAAAACATTGGGCTGTTAGTGCTCGGGTTGGCAGCATCATCCCTTCCATCAATTTTAATTGGTGTAAGTGGATCCCGTTAAAATGTAATGTTTTCATGTGGAGGTTGTTGTTGGATAGAATTCCGACTAAAGTGGCGCTTCGTAGTAGAAACATCATCCATGGAGAGGTTTCTTGTGGTTTCTGCATGCTTGAAAAAGAGAATGTGGATCACATGTTTACGGCTTGTGGTATGGCGGCTGGTTTGTGGCAGGGTATCGCTTCTTGGGTTAAACTTCCTCCCATTTTTCTCTTCTCGGTTAAAGATATTGTCGAAGTGGTTGAAGGTTCGAGATGGTCGAAGAATAAAAAGGAGCTATTATATGGGATCCTCATTGTGGCTTGTTGGCGTCTATGGAAAGCTCGGAACGAGAGAGTTTTTGCTCAAAAGAATAGGAACGCCGTAGAGTTAGTGGCGGACATTAAGTCCCTGTCTTATCTTTGGTTATGTAGTACAGGTAGATTTGGTGGGGTGGATTGGAAGGGGTGGAAGTCATTTGTTTTTGATGTGATGTAATTCTGTCTTGTGGGGTTCCCGTCTTGGGAATTCCCTTGGCTTTTGTGTTTTAATGAAATTTGCCTTTCAAAAAAAAAAAAAAAAAAAAACTCGATACGAACTAACATAGGTTTTGGGTCGGTTAACACGACATGTTTTATTAAATAGTTTAACCCGAACAAGATACTGTTTAATAAACAGGTTAACCACAACACAATCTGTTTAATAAGTGGTTTATATTCGAATCAACTTGAATTCAGGCCAAATTCAAATTGAACCGAATCGATTTTTTTGACTCTATTTCGAATACAACCTTAAAATTTTAAATAAATTGATTCGATTAGTTAACGTAGTTCAAACTCGACTTTTACAACATCTCTAACTTCCAATTTTCCTTAAATGCAAGATTACAACATTTTGATCATTTGAGCAAGTTCAACTTTATAAGTTTGAATACTTTCTTGACTCTATTTTGAATGGAACTTTAAAATTTCAAAATTTAAATAAATTGATTCGATTAGTTATAGTATAAACTCAATTCGTTCAAGATCTCTAACTTCCAATTTTCCTTAAATGCAAGATTACAACATTTTGATCATTTGAGCTAGTACAACTTTACAAGTTTGAGTACTCTCCTAAATAACAAAAGCAGCCTAATATAAGTATTTCATTACATTTTCTATTGGTTAAGATTTTTTTCGGTTGGCTTCCACACTTATAAATTGTAACTATGTTTTAGACACATGTATTAATTATAACACTCTCTCATTTAAATCAAAGGCAAAAAAAACTAACAATTTTATAAATATCCTAAACATTATCGATTATCAAGTTCTTTAGATGTACAAAAGTTTTATATCTTTATTAAGGTTTGAAGTTTTATCTTCTTTTGTTATCACTTTAGTATGTGTCCGTTATTTTCCCAATTAAACATTATCAGTTATTGCAGAGAAGGAATCCATCTAAACCATAATGGTCTAAAAACACGCAACAAGCAACAAAATAAATTAGCGAATGGGTGATAAAACATATCAAAGACTAAGAAGATACCTATCAAACTCACAATTACATATATCATATCTCAATCTTATATACAAGGCATACATACCCTAATTTTGTGATGTGCTTGTGGACATACACGCATCCATCCATCAAATCATATCATATAAAACTTTATGTGACTTATTTGTATGCATTTTCAGATTATATAAAAACGGTGACGAATATAGTGATGTCTAGTTATCTACACTTATTAGTGTAATAAATAAAGCCTTCATATGTTTGTTTTTAAATACATATATATTTTTAAGAAATAAAAATAAACAAGAATATGAGTTGTCTTTGTACAATTGTACCATATTCTAGATTGGTGGTATGGACATATTCTGATTTAACGTTTTTTCCTTTTCATTGGCCCAATTGATATTTTTCTTGTCCAGATTATGGAAATCTGCAGTAAATGGTCTCAATCAAAATTCATACTTATTTTTAATG
The DNA here is from genome assembly GCF_002127325.2 of Helianthus annuus. Classification (NCBI taxonomy): domain Eukaryota; kingdom Viridiplantae; phylum Streptophyta; class Magnoliopsida; order Asterales; family Asteraceae; genus Helianthus; species Helianthus annuus. The sequence goes on from NC_035442.2 coordinate 167,018,678, forward strand.
AGATCACAATAAATTTACATATGATGACAATGTAAGTTATATTAAAAAATAATAAAATATAAAGTAAAAGAACTTGAAACATTAGAGCATCCGTAATAGAAAGTCTCTAAGCCATCTTCACGTCATTCACTCATCCTTACCACCCCACTCAGGCTTTGCCACTCTCACAATCAAAACCAACTTAAAAAAAAAGGCTTAAAAACGTGCTTGCTCACTCCTCCCCTCTCATATAACCCGCTTTGGACGTTTTCCCATAAGAAAAATTATCCTCTTATCTCCTCTACATTGTTCAGACCCCCTCCTTTGAAACACTAAAAAAGGTTTTATTGTGAACACTCTTGTATCCGTTATGTTAACATGTTACTATACCATGTCAAGATTGACAAGTATCAAAGTCGCGCTCATTTTGATACTCTTTTACGACATTGAAAATATTGTTCGTTTAAATTGGCAAATTTCAAGTTGGACTCATTTTCTTTCAACTCGTAAGATAATAGATATGATGTTGGCCATTTACTGGTGTACGAGGTTGTAGATTTATTCTTATACATTTTTATTAGTGTTCCATAATGAGCCACAAATAAAGACATGAAATATCAAACGTACAACCCAGATCTGTTACTTGAACAACATCCGTAAGTGAGAATACTATGAAAATGATTTTTCTAGGTATACTTATCAAATTATAATTTATAACTTTATAGACATGAAATGCGTATCATCATACATGTACAAGATTCATTTTTTAGAAAAATAAAGCAAAGATAAAAAAAGAATTGGGTACAATATATACGTAAAGAAATTGTTACTCTAAAAAAATCACATATAGAAAAGTGGTAAAAAGTTGACTAGTTTTGTATATTTTAAGTCGGCATTTGAGCTTGACTATAAGATAATTTTAAGTTAGATTTAATATTAAACTAATAATTTAACATAATATATAAACATAATAATTTTATACAAATTTCATAATTTAACGCATATAACATATATTTTTACCTATTTATTTTTCATTTGAGTTTTTATTCTGTGTTAACATATTTAACATATACCATTATCAAAACCGGTACCGGTGTTTATTTTTATGGTTTTCGAACCATATGAAACACGACTTTTTTTCTTCTTTTGGTTTTCTATAGCGGGTATCGTTATCGTAAAGAATCAAACCGATATCGATAGAATTACCGCCGCGTAGCGTACGGTAATCACACTAGTTTTTATGATTATACATGAACATAACATAGATGCACTAACAATTTCATGTATTTCATGATTATAGAGGGTATAAATGCAGAATAGCATGTCAATATACCTGATTAAGGTTGAAAAACCTTAAAATCTTATGACATGGTATATTAGCATGTTCATATATTGGGTCAAGACCGGAAAATACCAAGCCAACGCGTTTTCTAGTCCAGTTTTACATGTCACTAACAAATTATGCATGTTTAATTGAAAGGCATCTTTGAAAAGATGTGTGGACCATTTACTTGCGTACGAGGTTGTAGATTTATTTGTATGCATTATTAACGGTGTCTAAATTATCTGGCACTTGAGCAATAATATTATGAAAATAACTTTTGAGAAATAATATTATGAAAATAATTATTTGTATGCATTATTCTTGAGAAAATAATTCTTGAGGTTGTAGATTTATTTGTATGCATTATTCTTGAGAAATAATATTATGAAAATAATTAATATATACGTCACCTTATATTATAATCTTTTTTATTCACGTGTCATAATGAATGTCTTTAAACTAGTTGATGCCTCGCCCACGTTGCGGGCGATGGCCGAATAATTCTCAATCAATTAAAAAACACTATTATAGTTTTGTTAGGAAAGAAAAAAACTAAAACGATGATAAGAACGTAGTTCTGAGCTCAGGGCAAAACTGTAGTTTGTCAGGATTAATGAGCGAGTGTTAGGCAGCTCTTTCACATGGAAAAAAATTAAATCCAGTCAACCAATTAAAAAAAAACACTCTTATAGTTTGCTAAAAAAACTAAAACGATAGCAATATTGTAATTTGAACTGAGGGCAAAGTTGTATTTGTTGAGTTGGGTAAAATCATAATACTATAAAAGTTAAAGTGATGACAATACTATAAATTTGAACCGGAGATAAAATCGTAATATAACTTTGCACTAAGGACAAAATCGTAATTTTAAGCTGGGGACAAAACTATATTTTTAATTTGAACTGGGGCAAAATCGTTATTTTGAATTGGGGGGCAAAAGCATACTTTTAATTTGAACCGGGCAAAAACATAATTTTAAACTGAGGACGAAATCATAATTTTTGAAACGGGGCGAAAATGCAAAATCGTCATTTTTAGTTTGGGGCAGAAGCAAAAATCTATTTTGAACTGGGGCCAAAATTGTAATTGTAATATGGGGATAAAAGCATAATTTTGAGCCGAGGGCAAAATCGTAATTTTGAGCGAGGGACAAAAACGTAATTTTATTTTGAAGTCGGGGCAAAAACGTAATTTTATGTTAAATTAAGGTCGAAACCGTAATTTTAAAACGAATAGGGAAATTGGCCTGTAATAATCCCACCTAGACCTTATTGGCCATTAATAATCCCACCTCAAAATATTCCCCCCACCAGTCCCACCTTTCACCTATTTTTCCTACAATGGTCCCCCGTTAAAAAAACATAACGGAGTTAAGCTTTTTTCCAAATTATAAACAGATTTTTTAGGGCTTTTGATTAGAACGACAATACGAGTCCATTGATGTAAAACTTGCCTCGAAACGGTGCTCCAAACGATGAAAACGACGCTTCAATTCGGGTGTTTAAATTTCCAATTAACCAAAATCAAGTCACTTGGAGCACCATTTCGAAGTAAGTTTTATATCAATGGACTCGTATTATCGTTCTGATCAAAAGCCCTAAAAAGTCTGTTTGAAATTTGGAAAAATGGTTAACTCCGTTAAGTTTTTTTAATGGGGGACCATTGTAGGAAAAATAAGTGAAAGGTGGGACTGGTGAGGGGAATATTCTGAGGTGGGATTATTAATGGCCAATAAGGTCTAGATGGGATTATTACAGGCCAATTCCTCAAACGAATATAAAAGAGTGAAACGGTTGGTCCAATGAGGAAGCGCCACACAGCTGCGTGGCACTATTCCTCAAACTTCCTTTTGTATATGTTACAAATGTATAAATTTCATTACTTAAAAAATAAATAAATAGAACACATGAATGATAGATACAATAAAGGCTAGTATGAGGTTAACTCTATACATTTTAAGATATTTATGATAATGCACAAACATAAGATAGATATGTAAATTATTTTACATATTCCATGGTGATAGAGGGGAACTTTTTTGTGCGTGTATATGTTGTAACGATTCGCATTTTCTTTACTTTCTTTATTTAGAAAGTGTATTCATATTTTTATTTTTAGAAACTTGTAATCGTATCGTATATGTTAAAACAATTTTATAAGGGAAAAATGAAAGTTTCGTTTTGATTATGGACTCTTGGTTGTGAACATTATTTTTCGTATTTCTAGCTAGTTTTCGGGGTGTGACAGAAGTTGGTATAAAAGCCAATGATTATAGAAAACTAGAAGTTTTCCTAATAATTTTAGACTATAACCCAAAGAGTTTTGAAAATAAATATTTCCGCAAAAGGGGATGGGGCATACATTAAGTGTGTGTTGTGCATTTAAATGGGTGGAGTCAGTGTGTGTTGTGCATTTAAATGGGTGGAGTCAGGCGAAACTAAAGCGGTGATTAATATTTCAATGTCATATCCAACTTCTTAAATGGTGGGCAAGTGTATCTTAAGCTACTATGTGACAAGTCGAGTAGAAAAAAGGAGTTTAGTATGCACTAAGATAAAGTGAAACAAAACAGACGAAAATAAGGAGTTTTCGACCATCATGCTGGAACAAACATACATCAGACAAAGTTCAGGTGCAATTCTTGAAAAGAACACTCAAAAAGTTTGATAAACACAAAAGAGACCAAGTTGTACTAGCGTTGTTTAGAACCAAATATTCACATGACAAAGTGCAGGAAGGTGCATTTCTTGAAAGGAATTTTCACAATAATGTGATATACACAAAAGAGACCACCATGTACTAGGATGCTTGGATGCTAATATTCACATGACAAATTACTAGCAGGTGAACAGGGTCGTTCCAACCTTTTTAGTGGCCTAAGGCGAAATAAAATTTTGAGGTTCTTTTTTCCTTTTTTGATTGTTATAAACGGTACTCGTTTATCCGTGTTTGGAATCTAGCAAAAATCTAACACAACTATAATAAAGAGTGGTTTGCTTGTATAAGAAATCAAACAAATTTAAAACAATAAATTTGCACTGATATTAATAGTTAGCGTATAAATTTATTTTAATTGGGGCTCTAGGCCCAAGCGTGGGTTACTTATACTCTAGGTCCGGTCGTGCAGGTGAATTTTTTGAAAGAAAATTTCACATCATCATGCAGTACATTTTCAGTGTATTGAACCTTCAGTCTTTTGCCTACTCTAGTTTCATGGTGATCGCTGCGTCGGGCGGAAAATTTAAAGCGCGTATATCAGGCATTCTATTCTTTGATTTTGGTGTTTTATTATCTATGTATGGATTACAAGTGGTGGTTTGTTGGTGTTAGATTTGACGTAAGACTCAACTATGTAGGTGTTTTTAGTCGGTCTTTTTTGTTTGTTTATTGACGTAAGACTTAACTTTGTAGGTGTTTTTAATCGGTTTCAGTTTTTTTTGTTTGTTTATTGACGTAAGACTTAACTTTGTAGGCATTTCTAGTCAGTCTTTTTTGTTTGTTTATTTTTATATATTATTTTCACCATTTAAAATTAAATAAATAGTCACAAAAGTTTAACTTTTTTAAAACCACTAATAATTCAAATGCTTATCAATAAAGTTACAAAATCATACAACATTTCTATATATCTTAAAAAAATCCACCACAACCCCCTAAGTTTTGTAATTTACTATATTTTTAGCTTATAGTTTTGTAATTTAGATTTGACACATAGAATTTTCTTTTTTTCCTCCTACTTAATAATTCAAATGCTTATCAATAAAATTACAAAATCATACAACATTTCTATATATCTTAAAAAAAATCCACCACAACCCCCTAAGTTTTGTAATTTATATTTTTAGCTTATAGTTTTGTAATTTACATTTTGACACATAGAATTTTCCTTTTTTCCTCCTACTTTTGTAACTTATATTTTTGGGAAATTGGTCTGTAATAATTTCACCTAGACCTTATTGGCCATTAATAATTCCACATCAGAATATTTCCCCCACCAGTCCAACCTTTCACCTATTTTTCCTACAATGGTCTCCCGTTAAAAAAACTTAACGGAGTTAAGCTTTTTTTCTAAATTACAAACAAATTTTTTAGGGCTTTTGATCAGAACGATGATACGAGTCCATTGATGTAAAACTCGCTTCGAAATGGTGCTCCGGTGACTTGATTTTGGTTAATTGGAAATTTAAACACCCGAATTGAAGCGTCGTTTTCATCATTTGGAGCACCGTTTCGAGGCAAGTTTTACATTAATGGACTCGTATCGTCTTTCTAATCAAAAGCCCTAAAAAATCTATTTGTAATTTGGAAAAAAAAACTTAACGGATAAGTTTTTTTTTACGGGGGACCATTGTAGGAAAAATAGGTGAAAGGTGGGACTGGTGGGGGGATATTCTGAGGTGGGATTATTAATGGTCAATAAGGTCTGGGTGAGATTATTACAGGTCAATTCCCCTATATTTTTTGACCTATACTTTGGTAATTTAAGTACTTGGCCCATATGCTTTACATCGACCCCTCAACTTTTAAACTTTACATCTTTACGTTTCGATGTAAATTTGGTATACGATTTCATGCTTTATTTTGTATGTTTCCTACGTATGAATCGAGTCGCATATAAAACGTTTTGACTTGGCAGTATAAATTCAAGTTAGTCAGGTTGCATATAATACATTATGATTGTACGGTGTACACTCGATTTATTTCCAATCACAATGCAGCTACAAGTAAACATTGAGTTTAATCAGATACGTCGAAACGGACACTCGACGTTTGCGATGTACCATCACTACAACGCACACGAATCTTATTACTAGTATAAGAAAATCAAAAGAAATTTCAGTTTCACTTCCGCCTGTCCGGCTCTCATTACCAAATACTATCAATTTACGGTGCCTAAAAACTGCTAACTACTTTTAGCCTTTTTCGTTATATCTTCATAGGATAACAACCTTTAAACCATCCATTTTATTTATTTTTATTTGATTGTTCACCACCAAGATATTGAATTCCTTCTTTCTCAAATGTGTTTTTTCTCTTATTATGCAACACATATTTAGTTATAAGGAAGAACAACCTTATATAATACACGTCAAGGGGATGGTTCAAATGAAAACTACTTTTATTGTGAAAACTCGAAAACTAACTAAAAAAGCCTAAAAAAACCTAAAAAACATACAAATTTTTTTTTTTACAATTTTTTTTAGAAAAATCGCTACTTTTTATATATGGAAAAAAAATTTCAAAAAAAAAAAAATTTTTTTTTGTTGTACTGCACATGTGCACTAATACGGAAAGCCTAAACCACTTAACCCCCCCACCGACACCCCCAAAAACCTAAACCCCCCCCCCCCTCAAAAAAAAAAAAACCTAAATTCACCCTCCCACCAAAAGCCTAACCCCCCCCCCCCCAAAAAAAAAAAAAAAAAAAAAAAAAAAAAAAAAAAAACTAAACCCCCTCACCCCCACCCTCACGAAAACCTAAAACTAAACCCTAAACATAAACCCGAAAAAAAACCTAACCCCCCACCCCCCAAAAACCTAAACCCCCCTCCCCCCCACACCCAAAAACCTAATCCTAAACCTCCAAAAAAACTAACCCTAAAAGCTAAACTAGAATCAAAAAGCTAATTTTAAGCATGTAATGCACATTGTAGTACATGTTATATTGCACATGTGCATTACTATAATAATAGTATTGAAAACAAGACGACACCATAAATCTTTTTTTATGTCATAAAAAATATGCTCGAATATACTTGAATGAAAGATAAGAAAATTTGTGATCTTATGGTGCCATTTTTGTTTTAAAATGATAACGTATGGAGAAATGGGAAATGTTTGAAAAGTTATATATTTTTTGTTCCAATTTTACCCCTCCTTCATTAAAAGTCTTCCCCCCCCCCCCTTCTTTTTAGTGGGTTTTAGTTAATTTTCTAGTTTTCACAATAACTAGTGGTTTTCATTTGAACCTTCCCCAACAGGTCAATCAGAATAATATATTTTTCTTAACACCTAATTTCACTGTCCAGGTATTTGAACATTTTTTAAGTAAACTTCATTAGAAATCGTCAACACATTACATATTTCACTGTCCAGGTATTTGAACGATTTGTAACGGGGAGACAAACCAAGAACATTACATATTTACAAAATTACACCATTCAGACCAAAACATTGACTTAGCTTTTGATCTACTACTAAACCATAAAAAACCAACCAATTTAATTTCACTACATACACGTCAATCAACCGGAATATATATTTATTTAACTAAAAAAATATAAACCTTCAAGAGAAACTAACTATTCCCTCAAAAATATATAGATGAAACGGAAATCACGTGAAGCGAGCATCATTATCCAAAAGATAATCACACAAAAACCACAAACAGATTTCCGTTAATTAAAATTAAAAACCTAACTAACTATAAATTCAGATCAAACTTACTACGATCCAAAGGTTCTTCAGCCATTAACGGATTATGCAACTGATAAGGAACCACTCTTACACTTGCTCTATCCTTCCTCTTCGCCAAAAACCTATGAAGAGACGCTCGTCTCGCAATCGGCAAATCCGATCCATCAACTTCAATTCGATTCTGAATTTGAATATCCGAAGAGGAAGAAGAAGAACCACTAGCAACTGCTAACACCAGATCTCTCGCTTTATCAGCGGTTACACAATCCAACACTATTACTTTTCCTCCATAGAATATGGTCATTTGTCCGGTTTTAGTTTCCGGTTCGGCTGAACCGGATTTATTTGTGGAATCGACCGGTTCACGGAACGAATCTAAGGTAACGTATTCAGGAAGATTGTTATTAATCGTTTTTTCTGTGTTCTCTGTTGTTGTACGGACTGTAGCATCGATGTTGCTTAACAGATCCACAGTCGCTGTGTTGTTCTCCGTTGCTGGTGAAGGTATTTCTGATTTTCCTGTAACAGAATCGGATTGTTAGACATTGTTAGCGATTTGGATACGGAAATCAACCGGAATCACGCAAAAAAACTGATTAAAATGAGAATTAATGCAACTCGGATACGAAAATTAACCGAAATCATACAAAAAAACTGATTAAAATGAGAATAAATGCAATTTGGATACGAAAATTAACCGAAATCACACAAAAAACTGATTGAAATGAGAATAAATGCAATTCGGATACGAAAATTAACCGAAATCACACAAAAAACTGATTGAAATGAGAATAAATGCAATTCGGATACGAAAATCAACCGAAATCACGCGAAACAACTGATTAAAGTAAGAAAATAAATGCGATTCGGATTTCGGATAAAAATAAACCGAAATCACGCAAAAACACGATAAATGTTAGAAAATTAACGATTCCGATACAAAATCAACATAAATCACGGAAAGAAAACTGATTAAATGAGAAAATAAACCGAAATCACGCAAAACGTGATGAAATTGAGAAGGTAAATCCAGATCTATACCTTTGGCATCGAACTTTTCATCGATTCCGAGATCTCTTAAACTGCCTCTTCCTTTCAGAAACGAACTCAATCGATTGCAGGTCTTGACGAAACTCGAGGTTTCTTTTCCGGTGACCGGAAAACGGTTATTAGCGGTTGACATAATAACCGATTAGTTGAAATAGCTCTGGATTAGTGATGGTGAAGAAGAAAGGATGTATGAGATGGAATTTTGAGGGGTTTGAAGTTTTTATATAAGGATGGATTTTATTAATATTGCGGAAACGGAAACACGCAACTTTTTGTACAAGGAAAAAAAAAAACGTGTTAAATATTTGCTTTCAGGAAGAAAATATAAAGAAAATACTCAAAACGGTTTACGGTGGAGATATCAGGCGGGAATAAAATGCTGATTTCACGAGAAATATTTTCTCGTGTTTGTTGAATTGTTGTATTTATATGATTATATTTTTTTTAAATTTATATACATTATAGATAAGTTCCGGTTATATGAGGATAACAAAAATTTGAAAATGAAACTGTGAAATTGTTTGGATAAAACTGTATACAAGTGTATAGAAAAGTTACCAGTCTCGTAAATATCTGCGAGTTTCACTACTTATTGAATTACAACTGGTATTTAGGACATGTGCTTTGTAGCGGGGGTGTTAAATCAAACAAAAAGTAAACGTGTAAGTAGGCTTAAAATCCGCGAGTTGTAAAGGGGCCGTTAAACGACTAAAAAATAGACATAAAAACGTTGCAACATGCTTACTCGTAAGATTTAGAGCGAAACGTTAGCTGATAAATTTGTAAAAGATGAAAAGTGTAGGAGACGAAAGTTGAAAGTGGAAAGCGTTGGGGTTAAAAATGAAAACGAAAGGGGTTGAAAGCTAAAAGATGAAAATTAAATAGGTTAAAAATAAAAACTAAAGGGTTAAAGTGTATAAAAATAAAAGTTGAGGAGTCAAATATATATGAAAAATGAATAATAAAAAGCTCTCACAAACCAATTTTGCTAAATTAGGGATGGATAATTTCATTTTTCAACACCATAATCTAAAGCAAACCTAACCGAAGATTATTAAATTGTAGAGAAAAATGTCCGGATAGTCTATGTGGTTTGCTTCGTTTTCACCTATAGTCACTACACTTCTAAAATGAAGCGGATGAATGTTAGTTTTATCAGTTAAGTGTTTGTGAAATGACTTAAATACCCTTACTGTTAAATTAATAACTAAAAAGTTAAAAAAATATAACTAATATTTAAATTTTATGTGGGACCACCACCCACTTCATCTTCCACACTTTAAACCACCCACCACCATCTCCACCTTTCACCATCACCACCACCACCACCACCATCTACCCACCACCATTGACAAATTACAATTTTGCCCCGTTTAAATTTACGGTTTTGCTATTGGTTTTGTTTTTTCCTCTCCCTGCCAAATTGTGATTTTGCCCTCAGCGCAAATTTACAGTTTTGCCATTGTTCCTTTTTTTTGGTCACATTATGATTTTGCACCCAGTGTAAAATTACAGTTATGCAAACATTTTTTTAACAAAATTATGGTAGTGTTTTGTTTTAATCGGTTGATTCGGTTTAATTTTTATTTGTGCCAGGTAGCTGGTTGGCACACGCTCATTTATCCTGAAAAATTAAAATTTTGCCCCAAATTTAAAAGTATAGTCTTTTTATCGTTTTAGTTTTTCTAGCAAAAGTATGACAGTGTTTTGTTTTAATTGGTTGACATGATGTATTTTTTTTTTTTTTTTGAAATCGTGTTAGGAGTAGTATGTACAAGTAATCGAAACATAAACGTATACGTTATAATTGAGAAAATATTCGGCTTAGAGCCTCGCAACGCGAGCGGAGCAAAACATAGTTAGTTAATATAAGCGTAAACTGTCATTTTGGTCCCTGTGGTTTGGGCACTTTTGCCATTTTAGTCCAAATCTCGAACCTTTTAAATCTGGGTCCCTGTTGTTTCACTTTTATTGTCATTTTAGTCCAAAATTCAAAAACCCCCTTTTTAACTGTTGAAAACTGGTTGTTTTGTCTTTTTGTGCAGGGGCATTTTTGTCCATCTCAGGTTTTATTATAATATATCAATAATTAATAAACTAAATTAAATATATTTAATTCCTTTTATACCCTAATATTAAAATACATTTACAGATCATTTGTCATCATACCCCCAAATCACCCCCCCCCCCCCAATCATCTTCCCCCAAAGAGGAGCCACCGTGTGCGGCGACGAAGAAACGAGAATCGATGGTGTGAGAGAGAGAAGCAAGAGGGAGATGGAAAGAGAACGACGGCGCTGCGGCGGTAGACGGGCGGCAGGTGAGTTGCAGGAATTTTTCCGGCAGCGGTGGTGTCTCCGGTGAGCTTCCTCGTCTCGTGTTTTATTTACTTATTCGTTTCTTTTTCCTCTTTCTCCAGCCGACGTTTTGTTGCAGGTTGGGGTTGTGATTTACGGTGATGATATTGACGACGATTAAGTGATGGCAGCAGGTTGAAAATGAGGTAGGACGAGGAGATGGTGGTGGTTCTTGGTTCGAAACTCGGGTCCGTTGTTTGGAGCCGACGTGTTTCAGGCGGAGCTCCGATTTCACGACTGTCACAGTGGTTGCATACACCCTTATCATCTTGTAGTCCCTCGGTTAATGTAGATACACCCCTGTCACAGGTCTTGGCAAGACGGTGGCTCCTCTTTAGGGGAAGAGGATTTGGGGGGGGGGGGTGTGATGATTTGGGGGGAGGATGACAAGAAAGATGAGATCTGTAAATGTATTTTAATATTAGGGTATAAAAGGAATTAAATATATTTAATTTAGTTTATTAGTTATTGATATGTTATAATAAAACCTGAGATGGACAAAAATGCCCCTGCACAAAAAGACAAAACAACCAGTTTTCAACAGTTAAAAAAGGAGGTTTTTGAATTATGGACTAAAATGACAATAAAAGTGAAACCACAGGGACCCAGATTTAAAAAGTTTGAGATTTAGACTAAAATGTCAAAAGTACCCAAACCACAGAGACCAAAATAGCAGTTTACTCTTAATATAATCCATATGATTTCATAACATTTACTAGTAAATAAATCGTTAACGACATGCGCATATAAAACTTTAAAAAAAATATTTATTTACATTCTGAAAAATATTAATAAACAAAAAAAAAAAAAAAACACTATCAGTTAAGTAATTTTGTAAGTTATTAAATGTTTTTGGTTGAATATATAAGAATGTTGTCTGGTTGAAAAATCAATGTTGTTATAATCATATTACCGACCTCAGAGTCGGTAGCTTAGAGGTGGATAATGTGACCCTATTGGCTATTTTGATCATGTTTCAACTATAGATGGTTGGTGGGACTCCTTAACCCATTGTTGCCTCCTAGAAGGTGAATATCTTATAAAAAACTCAAATTATCTTCCTTGTATCGAAAGTGTTTTTTTATGTGAAACTAGTCACGCAACTTATCCTCTAATTAAATAAAAAGAGTGATCAGGCCTGTCCCAAGGGTAAGTGAAGTGAAGCAGAGGCTTTCGGCCTCCACTTCCCAAGGGCCTCATCCAGTGTCCAGATTTAGGGAACCAGAATTAGGTCAACCGAATCATACGTGCTATGAACTAGTCGGATAGAAAGGAAACGGAAGCAGAAATCCAAACGACATTTGTTTGTTTCCGAATCGTCACCCTTCTTTTGATTTTGATTCTGAATGACTGCATTGGTTGTAGTTCACGACTTCAGACGAAATTACATAAGCATGTTTATTTAATCGTTATATTCAGGTATCAATTGTTGATTTTGTCTATTTCTTTAATGGGTTTTTATTGAGTTCATCCAATAAAATATCAAAAAAAGGCCTCAAATTTTTCTTTTGCTTTAGGCCTCCATAATTGTTGAGCCGGCCCTGACAGTAATATATATAATGGTCAAACCAAATAGATTATCGTTGGAGGATAGGCCTAATTGTGATGTTGAGGGATATATGTGAAGTGGAAAGTGGAAACTCAATCACACATAAGAAATGACACATTTTACTTGATGAGTTACTCTTGTTGTAAGATGGTTTCACATTAGCACTATGCATATGTGAACTTATAAGTTAATCTTGTAAGTTATTAACAATCGACTCTTATACCGATTAATATTTATTAAATTATCATACAAAATATCTCGAATCTATCCTTTATTCACTTAAACTTGTGATGAAATTTGTAGGAACCGCTCGCGTAATTTAAATAAAATAAACAAATTTATTTAATGATTACAATACAAAAATAAAGAAAGCAAATTACAATATGATTACAACTGAAATAAATCCAAATACAAGGAGTAGAAACAGAGTGGCTGAGGCACGTGTCTACACGTTTCCCTTAAAACAAATTCCGAGTCTCCCAAGAGTACTCGTTTTGTTTCCCAGGGTACAACAGCCGGAGCAGAAGTACTGCCGGAATTCGCCTACAACCCGAAGGTTACCTTGATAACTGCAGGAAAAAGATTAGAAGTAGGAAGAGAGTTGTTTTCATAAGCTGTTGTGTAGCTGGGTTTTTGTGGTCTCCTCTACAGCAAGGTATGGAGCTGTATTTATATAGCTCCCGGTTTGAAACAACCAAAAACGAATTAAATGGGAGGTTTAAATTGCATTAAACGTCTTCAATGCAATTTAATACGTCATTTAATTCTCAGTCAAAACCTATTAACTCGTCAGTTACGAAGCTGGACTGAAACTGCACTGTCATTCAATGTTGAAAGCTTCTGCGCGCGCGTGCGCGCGCAAGTCACCCTGGTGCGCGCGCGCCTAGGTCTGCACGCCCATGCGCGGTACGTTCTCTTGGCTCACTGCCATGCGCGCATGCGCCACACTGGCTCAAGTCCATACGCGCGTGCGCCATGTCACCTGTGAGCCCATACGAGCGCGCCACACAGTCGCGCCGTACTGACTCACTCTGGTGCGCCGCGCACGACACACAAGACCATGCGCGCAACCGCGCACCTCCATGCCACGTGTACTCGCGCGCGGACTGCCGCGTCACGCGCTTCGAACCCGCACGCTACTTGGTCCTTGCAGCCCCTGTGATCAACCACGCGCACGCGGTCAATAATACAAAGGCGGCTCTCAAGCGGCTCACGGCGATGCGAGCGTGCGAAGTGCAAAGTGCGCCACATTGTGCCTCATCGCCCACGCCACGCACGCGCGCGCGCGAGCGTGTGCGAGTGCGAGTTATCGTGTTTCGCACCCTTCGCGAGGACACTAGTGTGTGCTTCCATGAAACAATAAGGATGGAGAGTTCCACCTTAAATACCCATTTAAGTTCCATCTCTCATCCGATGTGGGAGAATGTGCTATTTTCCCCTTTTGTTTCAGCATTCAATGTTTCAAACACCCAACTTTGAGCATCGATATCTCATTTATTTTAGCTCGGTTTTGGACGTGGTTTAGTTCGTAGCGAAGCTCTTCCAACATAGAACACAAACCCGCAAATAAATATATAAAACCCGCTCATTTTATTATATTTATTTCTAGTCCAAAATAGGAAAAAATCATTTTCCTTTATATGTGAAAAATGCTATTTTCACATATTTTTCCAACAAAATTTCCCTTTTGAGTTTTATTAGGCTCCAAGATGTTAGTGTTCTACTTTCACCTTACATGTTTTACAAAATACATCAATAACTAGTATTACGACCAGCCGCAATGCGGCGGGGATTCTTTAGTTATAACTAAGTCGATTTAGGACCCGCACGTTATGTTGAACCTGTCAAACGGGGAAAAAATAGACGATGTAAAAACGTTCACCCACACACGCACATTGCGTCGTGTTAACTCGGAAAATTTAGAACGAAACGTAAAAACGTTAAACCAGAGACGCACGTTGCGATGTGCTAAGTCACAAAATTTAGAACGAAGCATAAAGCGTAAAATTTGCGGAAAATGAAAACAATAAAGGAACAAAGTTGAAAGTAAAAAGTTGTGAGAATATATCGCAAAAGATAAAAGGTTTTGGTTAAAAGTAAAACAAATAGTTTTTGGTTAAAAGTAATTTATGAAATACTTTTGAGTGAAAAGTAAAAAAATCATTTTTTTTAAACCGCCAAAGCCAAGGTTACAACAACAATATGCATAACCATTTTTTCTTTGAAAACCCCCCAATGCCAAGATTACAACACTTTGCGATATATGAAAAGTATAAGGGACCAAAGTTGTAAAAGATGAAAAGCTTGGGTTAAAAGTAAAAAAATATAAAAGTGGTTAAATCGCAAATGATGGAAACTTTTGAGTTAGAAGTGAAAAATCAAATTAATCAAAGGGGTTAAATTGTATAAGATGGAAAATGAAAAATCAAACTAATCAAAGGGGTTAAATTACCAAAGATTAAAGCTTTAAACTTAAATTGTTAAAGATTGAAACTTTAAGGTTAAAAAGAAAAATTCTATTTTTTTTTTGAAAAACTCCTAAAGCTAAAAATACAACAACCTTATGCATAGTTATGTTGCTAATTTATAGGTTTTTAATTAATTTTAATAATAGAATATTTACAAGTAAAATAAATAGCAAAAAAAAGCTGGAAATCTGAAATGGACCCACTAATAAAAAATAGTATTCTTTTGCACATTATCCGGACAAAGTGTTTGCATGAAATAAACGTGAGGGGTGCCATGTGAAAGAGGTCCCGGCATAAAATATTAAAAAGATACATTGTTGTTGTTGTTGCAACTAATCTATTATGTATATTAAAGCAAAACAAGCTTAACCCACATGGCATGAACTTAAGCTACTAGATGCCACGTGGCAATGTGATACTCATCCTTAATTGATTTTGAGCGGCAATTTGTTTTCTCAATAATAAGCAGCTTCTCAAACACGCTTTTCCTCCATTCTCCTTCATTTAATTGTGAAGCCCTCTTCATTATCTCCCTCCAATCAATCCAACCTACCAAAATTATTGAGATCCTTTGTTTCTTCATTTGAATTTCAACTAAAAAAACCCTAATTGATATCTGCTCTGCCGTCTTCTACATTTTCGACTTCTCAGTTTCATCTCTGTCTCTTGATTGTATGTTCCGATGAAAGCCCTGTAAGTCGTCTTTTGAAAGAAGCCATCATAATCTTCCATCAAGTTTTATTCACAGGTACTTGAACTTCTTTGTGTTTTGTTTTGTTTTGTTTAGGGTTTGATTGATTTTGATAATATGGGGTTCATAGTGTCTTTTAGTTTAGATTGATGATGATAACCCTAACTTCGTAAATTTACTTTCTCTGGATCTATATGATAATATAATAAGGATTAATTTTATTATTAATCATGTGTATATACAAATACCATAACACTAACAGATAATTACAAAAAAAAATTGATTATATACAAATACCATAACACTAACAGATAATTACAAAAAAAAAATTGATTATATATTTGATTATGATGGTATTGAGACCGAAGAAGACTAGCCTTACACTGGTAGAGAGGGTAGATGTGAAGGTGGGTTTTGTAAGTTTGTTAGTCGGTGGGTTATAGTCGAATTTATAGGTGCACGTCAAGTGTTTGATAATGTCTTTGTTTGAAATTTGAAGGTTCACCAAATTGGTAACTCGAAAGGTTCATGTATTGTTCTTGAATCTGATCACACTTTTTTGATTTTAAATATGAAGAATAAAAATGTGTACATGCAGGTTTTTTCCGACTCATATGCTCTGATCTTTTTTAGGGTGTTTGAACAACATCCATACTTTATGACATCTGTCATTTTTTGTGTCACCACCATGCTCTTTAAGAGTACATGTTGGAGGTGATCATTCAAAGAGTTCATGCAAAATAAAGAACAAAAATACAATCTCAATTGCTAAATGTACAAGTTGGTGAGGTAATTTATCATTAGTTTAATACCCTTCGTTTAAATGATGCTAATGATACTGCAAAGTTATGGACTTAACATGTATTAACCTGTAGACCTAAGAGAAAGATGTATGCTTCTGTTATTTATTTTTATTTCTAATTTTTTTTTAATTTGTTAACACTATTGGGTAAGCAATGTGTCAAATATGGTTAGATTATAGTGTCCACTATTTTGAGTGCACTGGTATAATTGTTTTGGAAGGATTGCCACTAATGGCAAAAGATTACCCGAAATTATGAGCTTATGTTAGAAAACAAATTCTTAAAAAAGGAGAAATAATTGATTCCCTCTCCGATCTACTTTCTGGAAATTTACAAATCAGTTGGCATTCGTTCTCATGCTCGAGTGATGGCTTGCGCATTAACTTCCAGGTCCAGTGTTTAAAAGCTTTTGGTCTTTTCAAATTTTGTGACCTTGCATCTATTCGTATGTCTTTTTTTAACCTTTTCCTCTTTTGTAACAAACATTAAATACACGCGAATGTGATTATTATGTGTTTTGTATTTAAATTATGTATTTACTATGTTAGAACCCCGTGTATTACATACACTGGTTGAATAAATGTCGATTTCAGCAAAGAAATGTATAAACTCAAATTCGGTTTTTCCTTTGAGTTAAAGATCTGGTGTCGCTGTCGTCGCTTGATGTGACAGTAGAAAAGATCAAACGGCTGGTGATGAAGGTCGTTGAGAAACATATCATTTTCAACAAGGTAAGTCCGACTATCTTCAACCATGTTATTGTTATACAATTATACCATATTCTGATGCTCGATTTTGGTATTTGGTAGTTGATTTAGCAAAACACGGTAAGAGCAATGGTCTGGTACTCCGGCCAAACTGGTGACGCTCTGATTATATCACTCGGGCTAATAAAGATGGTAATGAAGTAAGAAGTATTAGTCTGACTCTAGGGTTCCGATTAAGTTCCGCTAGCTTAGACTTGATTCCGGGAAAGTACTATATGTTGTATTTCTACGAAGAAGGTAAATTACTCAAATAAGTTTTTGTATGACTTTACTGATGAGAACATGACTTATGTGTGCTTGGTGTTGTTAGTTACTTTTTTTATATGTACACATAAAATAAGTCAAACTAATACTTCTTACTATTAAAAGATAAAAATGCAGCTGCATATGTGGTTAAAAGAGGGATACAATTCAGCTACAAATGTGACAATAAAAGAGTCCCAAATACAGCTGAAAATGTGCTAAACAGTAGATAAAAAATAGCTGCAAATATAATAAAAAGAGGCTCAAAACATGGTTGAAAATGTGCTAAAACAGAGATAAAAAGTAGCTGCAAAAGTGATAAAAGAGGATCTAAAAAACGTTGGGAGTAAACGTTTTCATTTACAGGTATTTGTCTCTGTTGGCCTTAACAATTTTTAATACTGTTCAAAGTTCCATTGTAATGACAAGTCTTTGTTATAATGCAGCTGCTTAAACAAGCCGAAAATTCTATGGTCGACATATTGAAGCTTGCTGTTATTTCCTCAGTATACATTCCAATATAGGTACATTTATATGATTTAACAAATTGTTTCATAGAACCAATTTCTTACCTTCCATAATTTTTTTTTTCAGCCTGCATCACCTATAAGATCTGAATATGATGTAAAGCATGGTGGCAATCAAAGCAACTTATATATTGAAAGATTGAAGCCCGATTGATCTAAGCATCTTTTGATTGTAATTTAAATTTTTCTACCCGGGTATCTTTTGATCTAAGCATCTTATGCCGTTCATTCTCTCTCTGCGAAAGTGCAAAACCGCCATCGGTCACATCCCTAATCAGACTCGAACGTCGAGTAATCGCCTTTTTAGCCTAATCGGACTCCAATTGTCTTCCTCTGTTGGCCATCGTCGTTGTCATATATTTGCAGTTGCCGCTTATCGGCTCCGTCTTTACAGGTTTGATCTTTTTTTAACATTTTTATTAAATTTTACTTACATACAATTCATATTGGTTAACACTCAAGCCTAATCGCTAACTTCGCAGGTGAAATACAAAACTTTTGTTTTAGAGATCAAAGGCTCAGTACCTTCTTTTTTGCACTTGGTAGGTATGACGGTGCCTTTTCTTTGTTTCTATGAACTTAAAAAGCATCACTTTCACTTAGAACCACACATATTAAGATACCATCTTTAAGTAACAAAAATGTTTTTGATCATTTTCACTTGAGTCTTTACACGTCTTAATTTGTTAATCCATGAAGTAGGGCCAAATGGCTACGAAGGGGCAAATGGATGTGGCATTATTTTGATGAATCTGCTTATATGTTGAATCTGATGTTATTAGGTTGCACACAAGTTGCTCGATAAAATGCTTGAATGAAGTTTTATTCTCACATTGGTTACATTCAAGTGGATGCCACCATAAGGTAAAATACTACCAAATCTTACCTGAATAAAAGCTTACCAACAGGTAAATCAATTTTTATTTATTTATTTATTACATTATCATTTTTATTCCTTTTCTCATTAAGGGTCGCAACGGATCAGGCATGTGGAGATTCAACAGAAGGTGACACATCAGTTTTATCAGTTTAGAAAGAGAGACTGTGATGTCTTTATTATGTTGAGATGTTATTTTTTATTTATTTATAGATTTAACGTGCACAACATTAATGGTTTCTGAAATTGGTTTGATAAAGTTGTTCTAGATCAGATTGCTGTGCCAACAAAAACAGAAGTTCTATGTGTATGTTTGGCCATTTTCTTTCTTTCCTCATTCTACTTTTTATGTTTTCTCTCTTCGTAATGAACATTTTGAATTCTTGACAGACAAAAAGCTTGCACGTCATGCTTATGAAATTGTTGGGCGGATCAGTGGAAGACGGTCGGGCAATCAGTCGATGGTTAGTGGTGAAGAACTAACTAAAGGGGATCGGATCATGTTTCTTCCCTGTGGTCTTGCTGCAGGGTCATCTATAACAGTGGTGGGAACTCCTAATTATGCTCATAAAGAGTATGTTCCTCATCTTGCAAGAATAAAGGGATGTGATCCGATGGTTTTGGTTTCGCAGTTTAAAGTTGAGTTGCAGGGGCTAAAATATGTGGTTGCGGAGGATCCGCCGAAAATTTTGCTTCTGAATCCTCGGTTGAGAGGTGATTGGAGCCATCAACCGGTTATTGAACACAATACGTGCTATAGAATGCAATGGGGGTGGCTCAGAGGTGTGATGGTTTACCATCAAAAGGCGATGACGACATGCTTGGTAAGCATATTGCTATAATTATCAACTTATTAAAATAGGAAGAGAATATAAAGCTTGATTTTTTCTTGGTATTTGATGTACTATATTTTGCAGTTGATGGATTTCCGAGATGCGAAAATTGGATGCGTAACGATGTGGTGGATTCAAAAGAGTCACGAACATCATCATGGTTCAAAAGGTTTATAGCACGGGCGCAGAAACACGAAATGACTTGGCCATTTCCTTTTGTGGAAGGTAAATTATTTGTGCTTACCATACGTGCTATAAATGCTGGAGGCCGCCACGTCACCTCCTTCCCGTATCGTACATTATGTTAATCCAATTTCATAATATTGCTTATTCAACCAATTACATTCATATAACCCATCATTTTATTTACAGTCTTGCCACTTGCAATTGCAAGTTCAAATTGTGAGTGCTTCATATGTGATGATGACACTTTTACAAGGGTGGATACCGTCTTGAAAGAACTAAAGAGGGTCCCGCAACAACGATCCCTTTACATGGGAAATCTTAATCTCTATCACCGGCCTCTTAGACATGGCAAATGGGCTGTCAGTTTTGAGGTCCGATAACAATTAATCATAACTATATGGCAAATGATATAATTAGTTATAGTATTGTCTGGTTTGAAATGGTTCTTTACACATTAATGTTGCAGGAATGGCCAGAAGCAGTATATCCACCTTATGCAAATGGACCAGGATATATTATTGGTTTATATGTACCAGGATATAACTTTAGATGAGAAGAAGTCAGCAATTGATGCGTGGGGGATTTTGTTTTTTAGTTTATATGTACGATGACTTTGTTGTGATGTTATTGTGAAAACTTATGTAACATGGAACTGTGCATTATGGTGGGCATGGTCATGATTCATGAAGATGAACCATGAATCCATGATTGATGTTTCTGAGTATTTTTGGGCCACTGGGTTTTGTTTTGGGCATGTGCCTTTGAAAATGAGGATGTAAGTCTGGATGTACAAATGATTTGTATAGAACTGATTACGCCTCTTTATGTTATTAACACTAATCAAATTTTGATATTGTTTATGGTATATAAGCTTTGAAAAATGGTAGGGTGGGTTTAGGTCAAAAGGGTTCTAAACATAACGGGTATGGATAAAAACTTGTGTTCGAAATGGACTTCCGTTATAAATCTTATAATTATTCGTTTTATAGAGACAAAAGATACTAGGTTATCACCCACAATATGAAAACAAACAATTTACATTTTAACCAACATAAGTAGAATGATTAAAATGTATGTTTTCACCCACAATATATCCACATTTTAAGAAAGAAAACTTTGTTAGTATTTTATGTAATATCACTTTATTTGCATTACTTTTTCAAAAAATAAAAAAAAATATATTATTTCTCAACACATAGGAACGTAAATTGTACTTATGTACTTAAATCTTTTTTAGTCAATATTTTTGTACTTGAATCAACAACATTATTTTACCCATTATTTCAACAATTTTAAGTTATATATTTGTTTTAAGCCACCCACGAAACCGACAGTGCGAAAGATCTTATAAGAAAAATGCTTGATATAAATCCTAAGAAAAGGCTTACCGCTCATGACGTTCTATGTAAGCAACTTTGGGTCACAAGAATTGCTAATAAAGTTATAAAAATGATTTAATTTATTTTACTAATTTACGTTTGCTTGATTTAACAGGCCACCCATGGATTGTTAGGGCTGGAAACGAGACGAGCTATGTCTGGCTAAAGTGAGCATAACCGCCTCGACTCATTTATCTTTACGAGTTGAAATGTTGTGCTCTATCCAGCTCATCAACCCGTCGCATTTTTAAAGAAAATTAATTTTATATTTCTACACATATTTACAAAAAAGAATTTTTAAACAAAAGAATTTATAATTTATATACAATAAAATTTTGGGTTATAATTTACATGTATTAAAATTAAAATTTGGGTTTTAATTTAAATGAGCCCAATGAGCGAGCCGCCAAGTGGAGCTTACCTTGGCCCGTGCTCGGTCCTTTTACAAACGAGGCAATTTCGATCGAGCCGCGAGCTTTTTGAACAACCCTTACTTTTTTGCCTTTTTGCAGCGCCCAACGGTTGAATGACTTGGGTGAAGAATCAACCAGACTTCCTCTCTTCCTCTCTTGAGGTTGGTAAGTATTGCTTAAATTAATAGAAGTCATCGATCTATCATTGTCGAAACTAGAGTTGGCAAATTGTGCAGGATGGGTCAAAATGGGTCGGAGCGGTTTAAGCCTATCAATACTTTTTATGTCCATTTTGTATATATTTTAGACTACTATTTCTTTTTAGCTAATTTTCCTTCCACATTCGACCCGTTATCAATGAAATACATTTCGACCCGTTATCAAAATGGGTCAGACTTTTATAGTCTGTTAAAAGCTGCAGAAAAAACACCTGGACTTTATTTTTCATATGATGTCAATATAATGCTAAGGACCGTTTTTTCTCCATATTTATGAAAAAATAAGAATTTTTTTCGAATGTGAATGATGACTTGTGTTAGGGCTGTAAACAAGACGAGTCATGCCTGGCTAAAGTGAGCATAACCGCCTTGACTCATTTATCTTTACGATTTGTATAACATCCGCTCTTAACATTGACACAATATTTATGTCCATTACAAGTTTGTATTGTTATACATATAGTAATGATATTTTATACAATCTTATAATACATAATAATTGTAAACATAAAAATTAACATACGAGATCCAAAACCATAAAATTTGGGTTACATAAAAATCTTATTATATATACAATCTTATATATAATAAAATTTTGGGTTTTAATTTACATATATTAAAATTTGGGTTTTAATTTTAAATGAGCCTAACGAGCGAGCCGCCAAGTCGATCTTACCTTGGCCCGTGCTCAGCCCTTTTACAAACGAGCCAATTTTGAGCAAGCCGTGAGCTTTTTGAACAACCCTTACTTTTTTTCCTTTATGAAGCGCCCAAAGGTTGAATGACTTGGGTGAAGAATCAACCAGACTTCCTCTCTGGAGGTAGGTAAGTATTGCTTACATTAATAGAAATCATGGATCTACAATTGCCAAAACTAGAGTTGGCAAATTGTGCGGGATCTAGAATGTTAGATGATATTATAAATGATGTGTATACACTAATTGATTTCATAATACTTGACTTCATACTTTTTTATAACAAAAGAAGTAATGTAAATTAATAAGATACCAGACAAAGGGTCAAACGGGTCCGCAGGTTAAGTGGGTTGTAAAGGCGTTATTGTGTGTTTATAGAGATTGATGAATAATATCTTTTACATATAGGATTATCAGTGAATGTCCTCACAAATTAAAAAATTATTAGAGATTAAATTATTTGTCTCATTTTAGTTTACTAATTTATTATTACTTGAACGGTCATTTAATTCAAACGATTAGTTCAATAAATTAAACTTATTCATTTGTGTTTTAGTCCACCCGCGAACCTCGCGGGTTCTTAAACTAGTTGTGAATATAATAATAGTCATAACTATTTATAATTATTTTTAAAATGCATTAAACATTGCCGACAACAGTTGCACATTTGGTTGTTTTCCGTAAATTTCGCGAACACTCCACATACTAGTTCCACGTGAAACCCGACACCACCCACATTTCTAAATTAAATACAACTAGTTGATTTTCTGTTGCGGCGGTACCCAATGACTGTAAAATGCGTGTCATCAACGGCAAATAAATATCGAATATCAAAACATAAATAAAAATAACGTGGTAAGGATAGTCACTCCATCCTAAAATAAGTGATTTTAAATAACCTAATATATAATAATAGGACCCACACGTCCTACACGTTGGAAATTCGGTTGTTTTCAGTTCAGTTATTACGGGGCTAACACGTTAAAATATGGATGAACTCGGTACCGGTAACGGCACCGAAAGTACCAATCCGGAAAATCTCGAAATTAGGTACCGGCACCGAAAATACTCGGTACAATAAGGTATGGTATTTGAAGGTAAAAATCAATAAATACATGTATGGTGCTAGACCGGTGTCGAACCGAAAGTAACGATTTTGAAAATGCCAAAAGGTGGGTACCAAATTGGTACCGAAAATGATTTGGTATAGTAAATTTGATACCGATACGATACCGGTTTGATTACAGGATTTAATATGATTTGTTCATCAATAATCTAAATATCCAAGTTAATTTTACATGCTACAATTTATTCATTATAGAGAAAGACAAAAAAGAAAGCAAAATAAGTTGTTATGTATATAAAACCTCATTCAAACGAAATACATTTTACTTACTGTGTGTATGAAAAGTAATCTAAACGATGCAATTATTTGCATTGCTACGCTGTTACATGATTTGATGAGCTCGGTACCAACCGGTACTGAAAATACCATTACCGAAATCTCTAAAAGTGGGTACAGGTACCGAATATGCCGGTTACGGTATGGTTCGGTACCGGTCGATACTGGTACGACACCGGTATTTGAGGGTAAAAACCGGTGCCGAACGATACCGATAATACACCCAGTTTGGTAAATTTGATACCAATACCAGTACCTGTACCCGATACCATTTACTCATCACTTAAGATGTTACTATTCATTCATTTCTATTTTTAAAATATAGGTAATTTTTAAAATATAGGTAATATACTAAACGAAATTATGACTTATTACATTCTATAATATATATATTACTATATATTAATAATAGAATTGAATTACTATATATTATTACTTTACTATATATTAATATTAATAATAGAATTGAAATAAATAGTAATTTTAATTTTAATATTATAATAATGTATTGTTTTTTAATACTTTTATTATTTAATATTATAACTAGGATTAAGACCCGCCCGCGTTGCGGCGCGGGTACATCGTAAACATTGAATGGATTAGTGCAAACGTTATATGATGCATTAACCATATGAAAACACACATTTCGACGTATCCAGTTGAACTCAATATAACCTGTATAAGCCTTGTGATTGGATCAAACGTAAAGTAAAGTAAATCAAATTCATATTGAACAATCATAATGTATTATATGTGACCCAACTCATACATAGAAAACGTAACGGGTACGAAGGAATATCTGCACATGTAATCGAAAGGGATTAATTAGAGCTTTCGATAAAAAGGAGAAAAAGAAACCATAATTTGACTCCACTCGGTTCAAAACAAACTTTTACGAAACATACATAAAATAAACACGAAGACATATTATATTTGACCTGTATCATTTTCCAAAAAAGTTTACATCGAAGCGTAAAACAAATTGAATTTATACTGAAACGTACATAAAAATATGCACATAAAAATGGTTTCTTTAAACGAAAACGTATTATATTTGACCTGATTCGTCTATAAAAAAAGTTTACGTCGGAATGCAGAACAAATCATATTTATACCTACCTGTACATAAAATATGCACATAAAAAAATAGATTTTAAGTAAAGGAAATATAGGGGTAAATCGAAACAAAATATTAGTAAAAAAATTAATAGGTTAAAAACGTTCGTAAAACCGTGCCAAGTAGCACCAATGCTACAACGGCATTGACTCTCAACATCGTAAAAATAAAATAGATAAAATGGGAAAAATTACATTGAATGAAAAGCAGACTTAAAATCGTTGAACCACGCACACCCGTTACAGTGTGTTAATGCGAAGAAATAACCAGAAACGTAAAACGTAGAAAATAATAACTTAGTCGATCTAGGATCCGCCCATTGCGGCGAAGTTTTGAAAAGAGAAAAAATGGACGCGTTGCGACGGGTCCGTCAAATATGGGAAAATAAAGCAAAAACGTTGAACCTCACATGCACGCTACGACATGTTAACTCGCAAAATTTAGAACGAAACGTAAAACGAAAAACTTGCGAAAGATAAAAAGTATGGGGGACCAAAGTTGTAAATAATAAAGTGTTGTGTTAAATTACAAAAGATGAAAAAGTTTGAGTTAAAAGTAAAAATTTCAAATGGGTTAAAATGTAAAAGACAAAACTTTAAGGTTGAAAGTGGAAAATCAAGTAATGGGTTAAAATTTAAAAGATAAAACTTTAAGGTTTAAAGTGAAAAATTAAATTTTTTTTTTTGGAAAAGCCCCCAAGCATGGGGTACAAGTGCTAATGCACAAGAAAGTTGAAAATTTATATATGGAATTATAATAGTTATTTTCTTTACTTTTTAACTTTAATCTTTTTTTTTAATATCAGGGGTTGGGATAAGCTTGGTGTCAACCGGTATTGAATCAGTACTGGTATCGAAAATACCGAGATGGTCCTGTTCGGTATCAGTACATGAAGATAAAAACCGTCACTAATACAGAAAATGCTAAAAGTTGGTGCCGAATTGATATTGGAAATCTTTTGGTTTGGGAAATTCAGTGCTGCTATCCGGTACCATTTGCTCATCCCTGATCACGGTTACCGTACGAACAACGGTATCGTACAACTTTTTTTTGTTGATTTTCTTCAACTTTTAATTTTTTCTTTTTTTTGTTTCAGGGGTAGGGATGAGCTCGATGCCAACCCATACAGAATCGGTACTGATACCGAAAATACCGGTTATGATACCGGTATATGAAGGTAAAAAACGGTAGTGAACCGGTAACAGGAACGCCAAAAGTCGGTACCAAATTGGTACTTAAGATCTTTCGGTTCGACAAATTTGGTACAGGTACCCAGAACAATTTGCTCATCTTTGACCACGGGTTTCATATGAACAACATCGTTACCATTCAACTTTTTTGGTTGATTTTCTTTCGGTTATCTTTTAGTGTTTTTTTCTACATTTTTTTTTTAATTTTTGTCAGCGGTTCCATTCGCGACACGCTCGTAGCGATTTCAAAACACTTGTAAACACAGACTAAATAAGAAAAGAAATTCGCCGCAACGCGGCGAACTTCTTCAAACCTAGTATAGTATATTAAAGTAAATCAAATGCAATATTAAATGAAAAATATTATTTACATTCTATAATCTATATATTAAAATGAAACACTTTAACCTTTAACATGATTATCTAGCATGATTATCTTCTCTGAATCTCTGATGATTAAATATTATTACAATTGGTGTTTAGAGCATTTACAATTGACGATCTCAAGTTGAAAATGTTGGTAACCGGCTTGAGGCAGTTGTGTAGTCAACAAACTTGGCGCCGAGATCAAGCAAAAGTTTGTGGCTCATGGATGTGGGAAGGGTGAAAAGAGAAGAAATAAATAGATCAGTGATCTATAAAGATTTTGAAAAAAAAAGACAATGTGGAGGAGGGTGGGGAATCCGTGGCCTTCTATGCGTCAATGTGGGTATGGATTTATAGGTCAAAAGCGCAACGTTAACATTGTTAATATAGAAAAATGTCTTTCAGTCTGTTTAACGTGTTCCTTTTCGTATTTATCTTATGTATTGACTGAAATACATAGAACACTAGGTTCGAGAAACTCTCCATATACACCACGAGTAAGGGACAGACCATGATAGGGAGCTAGGATTAATCACTAGCTTCAAATAACGAGGTCTAGTATTACTCAAGATCACTGGATCCTGTCATTTTCTAATCTTGGTTACTCGGTTTATCTTCATGTCAAGTACTAGAATGATAGTACATCGGTCAACTAATCCATCTATATTCTTGGGTTCATCATTGTACAACTTGTCCAACAAAAACGATAAGAAACATAAACCTATAAAATGTAGGTCATGCTAAAAAAACAACATTAATAACTCTTTTATATTCTTGTGTTCTTTTTCGTGTATGACTTTAATGACAATCAATACTGAACCGGAACTTAAAAAGGTAAGCATTGATAAGAAACAAACAACGTCAATATACATTTGTCTTATGTATAACTAACATCGCCAACATGTATAAGTTACGTTGTTGTTCAAATGCTATTTTAGAGTTAATTACACCATTAGTCCCTGTGTTTTATATAAAATAACAACGTCGGGTACTAATAGTTCAAAGTAACAATCTAAGGTTTTAACTTTTGATTTTGTAACATCTTAGGGCCTTAAGGCTAACGACCATTAAAAACTAACTGAGATCTTAGTATCCAACTCTAGTAATATATATAACACAATTTTTCTTTTTCTCTTATTATTTAATTAAATCTTTTTTAATTATGTAAGCAAACCATTTTTTAAATAGTTATACGTAAAGCTAATTTGAAGCCACTTTCGTAATTAGCTTACAAGTAAATTAACGGGAATATTTCACAAAATGATAACTAAGTTTTAGGAGTGTTTCAATTAAGTCACTCATAAAAAAAATTGTTTTGAATTAACTCATTAAAGTTTATTTATTTGCTAATCCTATTTAACTAACCTGAATGAGAGGCATAGTTGCAAAAGTCGCTAGACGCTCTCTAGTCGAATTCGGGAGTACTCGGAAAGTACTTGGCTTAGGCGGAGATTACTCAGGGAGTAACGGGAAGTACTTGATGGATATAAACTTTAATTTTTTTGTTTACTAAAATTGAATTATGTGTAAAAGGCTTAGAATTAAAAGTGACCTATTCCATGGTTTCGAGAAGTTTTTTTATAACTCATATTAACCATTGTGGATTTTATAAATTTGGGTGCTTTGGTTTGTCCTCATTTTTTTATATTTTTAGTTAAATAATAAAAAAACTTAGTTAATGAAAAAGAGAAAAAAATAAAATTTTTGTTTTAAATACTATGAGAGTTAGTTGCGGGGTTAGTACCTGTGGTTTCTCCAAAGTAACAAGGTTGAGTACTAAGTTTTTAATTGACAAAAAGTACCCTAAGTTTTTAGTTAGTATTTACAAAATCAAAATTTAAAACCTTAGATTGTTACTTTAAACTATTAGTACCTAAGGTTGTTACTTTCTATAAACCACATGGACTAACGGTGTAATTAAATCGATATTTTAAGTGGGTAAGTATTCAATATTAAAAATAGGTGTTTATGTTTCTTTTTTTAAAAGTTTTTTTTTTTTATTTTGATCATCGTGTTTATACAGCTAAAGTGTGGGCTTAGCTGGTGCTTTTCACAAAAAGAAAAAAATGTGAGTTTAGCTGGCGCTTTTCAACATCCCTTTTTATATTTTTTAGAGTTAGTTACGTTTTTCGTCTATGTGGTTCGTCAAAAATCACTATTTCAGTCCATTAGTATAAAATTTGCCAAAACAGTCCTTGGGATTTGACTTTCGTAACTATTACAGTCCACCCACATTAACGCCATCCAGTTATTCTGTTAGTTTATTTGAAATGACCATAATACCCATGTTATTAAAGTTAAAATAAATAAAGAGTTAGTTACGTTTTTCGTCCCCATTGTTTGTCAAAAATAACCATTACAATTGTAACAACTGTCATTAAAATCCATAATTAGGATGGTAATTAGCTATTAAGGAAACCCTAATTAAGAAACCCAAGTAATTCTGCACTAACCCTAAAATTTCCAGAACAATCAGAATCAGGATCAGGGCCCCTAAAACTCAGGGGGGGGATAAACCCTAGCCAACGATTATCCTCATAACTCTGTGTAAAATTCGAAATTAACGAAACTGTCAACACAGCAAGCCTAGTTACACACGTAGCTACCCTATGAACATAGGTTACCACTCGCGTAGCGCGACACCTATAGGGGGTACCCCTCGCGCTACGCGACGGTGTCAAATTTCGGGTATAAATAAAGGGGGTTGGGACTTGAATTCTGTCTTTGGAACGACGTAAATCCGAGTTACGTAGATCAAGTTATCACAGAAACAGTCCAACACACACACACAAATATCGAATCGCTGCCACGGAACAGGGTAATTACTCGATCGCTATTACGATTCAGTTTCCGGAATCAATACATTCAAAGAATGTCTAAGTGCCGCCCACATTGGGCTATGCTTTGTCGTTTGTCGGTAATCCGATAAATGAGTTGAAGCATTGTACTTTGTCGTTTGTCGATAATTCGATAAATGAGTTGAAGTACTATACTTTGTCGCTTGTCATTTTGATAAATGAGTTGAAGTATTGCACTTAGTCATTCATTGTGAGAAATTGATCTCGGGAATTATCGTAACTGCTGTATTGATCACTAATCCTGTTTTGTGTGTTTTATTGTGAAATTAGGTTAACAAGAATAAAATCATATTCTGTCAGTACTAAATCTGCAATGTGAGTCATTCTCTTTTTATTAACTGTTTTACAATACTCCAAATCATTTTTCAAAGTTATAATTACAGTGATTAAGTTTATGTAATCACCAAATTACAGCCGGTATGTGGGGTATTGTGCATAGTATTACTATTGTTTTAATCACATTAGGTGGGCGAGCCTAAAAGTAAGTGATATACGTCACTCATTGGGCCAGCCAATGGTGATATGACCACAGTCACAGAGCTGGTCTGTGACAAATACCTATTCTTGAAATGTTGGTTGATAATAAACATATGTAAAAACTCTTAATACTGTAAATTATAACAAATGCGTCGTTTTCAGTAAAATGAATGATTCACTCAGTATTTCCCCGCTGACAAAATCTTTTTCAAACATGTTTCAGGTGATCTGCTGTAAATCAGGGAAAAAAGTGCTTCGAAGCATTTCAAGCTTAAATAGTGGCTCAATATAAAATAAAGAATTATGTTTTATTAATGAAATCTTGTTATTGTAAATTATCAGGGTTTTATCCCGAATTGTGAAATAAAAATAAATCGGGAAAAGTTTTAACTTAGCCGATCCTGTGAATAAATTTTCCGCTGCTAAACTCACAATAAATAAAGTACCGCAGGATTTCTGTCCCGCGGCTCCTGAAGCGGGTAAAACCGGGTCGGGGGCCGTGACAGAAATAAGGTGGTATCAGAGCCACTAAGTTAAGCTAATTAAGTATTTAAACGATACTTAATTTTCCTGATTACTATTATTATGATTATGTGTTTATGTGCTTTTAACTGATTATTTGTTAGTTACAGTATGGGTAAACAAAAGTTGCAAGATATCTATCTTAAATTAGATAGATCAATTTATGAAGAAGGAAGTTCGTCCAAAACTAAATTTTCAAAGCTTCCTACAATTCCTGAAGAAGGAATATTTGTGCAAAAAGCGAATTATGAAAATCCGCTTTCTCCTAGAAAAAGGAATATGATTATTAAGAAAAGTAAGGAGCAAATCAGAGAAAAGAAAATTAAAAAGGAAACCCAGGATTTAATCAATAAATCACCTTGGGAAGATAAACTCGATGAAAAATGGGCAAATTTATATATGCTAGCCACTGTGGCAGAACATGCAAATCTCTAGATGCCCTAAATTTAGCAAGCAGCACTTCCCAATAAGTAAATAAATAAAATGTAGTAAAATAAATCTGAGTATGTTCCCCTGTATTTTGTACAAATAGTGTGCAATAAAACTTCCATATCTATTTGTTAAACTTTGTTCCAAAGTTTTAACTTGATATTTTGTGCATTTTGCATATATGCTACACAGCATGAACGAGATATCTGAAGCTTTTCAGAACCTCAATCTGTACCCAGTGAATATAGAAGTTTCTCATGAATTCACGGGATATCTTGCTGATGTGGACCAACCTGTAAAACTCCCTACTCCACCAGTGACCAAACCAAAAAGAAGGCCAAAGAAAAATTATGTGTGGGGAAGCCGTATACGTAAGAAAAAGTCAGTTACAAAAACCCCTAAAACTAGTAAACCTTTAGACAAAGGAAAAGCGATTATAATCCAGGAAAACCCTAATCCACAAGAACAGGAAACTGGAGCCAATGACGAATCTAGGCAAATGGAGGAACAGTTTGATCAATATTCTCAGGAAATAGGAATAGAAATAGGGCAAGGTTCTAACCCAACCCAGGTAGAAGTTGGAGAGAGTTCTAATCAAAATAAGAAAATTACCTTTCAGGATCAGATAGATATTTTACTGGAAAAATGTGAGACCATGCAACCTGCTAGTCCGGGTATTTTTACCTATCCTATCGAAAACCCAATCCCTATGAATTTTACACCAACCATTACTGAACCAATAATCCATAACCAACCTGTAGAAATGGAAGAATGGTGGACCAACGATTGGCAATTTCAAAATATTGTCAATAACGCTTACTCATTTCTTCCACAGTTCGACCCAGAACCCCTACCTAATCCACCAATGAGCAATGAAAATCTGGCTGAACTTCGCCATTTCGGTGAGGAGTTGATGGATGCAGGGAATAGAATTAGGGAAATAGGGGGACAGATTGCCTGGAAGTATGACGAGAGGGAACTCCGTTTCTAGAATGACAAGTAGGAGGGTGGTAAAATTATCTTTGTATAATAGTAAAAGTAAATAATGAAACCAGTTGTAACATAACGAATAAAACATTGTAAAATATCGGTGTGTATTGATGCATACTATACTGATATGAAATGCAATCGAGAAATCGATAATTTTGGCTTTATGTGTTATAACTTGTTTGATGATTTGTATAAATTGTTAATTGCAAATTATTCATGATAACTTATCATCAGATGGCAAATAACGATAACAAACCAGTAAATGAAGTTAATCAATCGGAGCAACACCCAGAAGATCAATATATGACCAAACAAGATATTGAAAATATGGTTGCCCAAGGAATAGCCAACGCAATTCCAATGTTCGTTGCTGCTATGAAAAATCCAACCGATCCGCAACGTATCATACCTAGCAAACATACTATTGAAGATAATTTCAGTAATAGTATAAACGGGGGCAATAATCATATAAATCATGACAATGAATCTCAGCACACGCAGCGCCCTAAGAAACGAAAGGCTGCAACACCTGGTTGCACTTTCAAAGAATTTCTTGCTTGTAAACCCGCTGAATTTGCAGGAAACGAAGGAGCAACTGCAACACTGCGATGGTTAGAGAAAACCGAAGCAGTAATTGCAATAAGTAAATGTGCTGAAGAAGATCAAGTCATGTATGCCTCAAATCTGTTTAAGGAAGGAGCACTAGAATGGTGGAACACAGTGCTGCAGGCAAAAGGAAGACGAGTGGCTTATGCTATGACCTGGGAAGAATTTAAGAATCTTGTTGAAAGAAAATTCTGTCCTGAGTATGAGAAGGAACAAATGGCAAATAAGTTCCTAAATCATCGAATGACCGGAGTAGATTGTCGTGGTTATACTTCAACATTCTTCGAATATGCGAGAGTGGTACCTAACCTGGCTTCGCCAGAACCGGTACTCATTTCTCGATATATTTGGGGATTAATTAGCGAAATTCGCAATATCGTTAAAGCTGCGAGACCTCCCACTATTGACGATGCAGTAGAATTAGCTAATACCCTAACCGACGAACTAATCCGTACAAGAGATGAAGATAGGAAGAAAGAATTGGCTCAGAAAATTACCCAAGGATTTAGGGTGGGTAATAATAGTAATTTCAAGAAAAGAGGAACAGGGCAATCTTCAAGTGTGCCATTATGCAAATTTTGCAAAAAGAGACATTTTGGAAAATGTAATAGAATTTGCAATTTTTGCAAAACAACCGGACATCGGGAAGAAAACTGCAGAAAGAAATTCATAATTTGTTACAATTGTGGAGAAACTGGACATATCAAACCAGAGTGTCCTAAATTAATCAACCCAGCAGACAACAAACCCAAGGCAGCTGAAGGAACTACTAAGAAGAATGTTAGAGCATTTCAGCTGACTACTCAAGAAGCAGAACTCATTCCGGATGTGATCGCCGGTACGTTTTTAGTCCACAACGTCTATGCAAAAGTATTATTTGACTCTGGTGCGAACCAAAGTTTTATAAATACTTCATTCTGTCAAGCTCTTAAGTTACCATTAACTACAGTTAGGCAGATCTTTACAGTCGAAACTGCAGATGAGAATTCCATAGAAATTAATCAGGTTTTGCAAAAAGTAGACATAGAACTTTTAGGTCATAAGTTTGTTGCAAATCTCTTACCTATGAAATTAGCTGAGTTTGATGTTGTGTTAGGAATGGATTGGTTAATAGCCAACCATGCTCAAATCATATGTGATAGAAATTCTATAGAAATTCAAGCACCTACTGGAGAGGTAATTAAGATTTCAGGAGATAAACCTCGGAAGCCATTAAAGTTCATATCAGTAATGAAAGTTGCTAATTATGAACGAAACCAAGGAATAGTATATATGATTTCCATAATCATTTGTACTAAAGGTAAAGAACTCAAGGAAATTCCTGTAGTCTCAGAATACCCAGATGTATTTCCAGAAGATTTACCTGGATTGCCACCAGATAGGGAGGTAGAATTTAGGATTCATTTAATTCCAGGAACTACACCGATAGCCAAGGCACCTTATCGATTAGCTCCTACCGAAATTCTAGAATTGAAAAAGCAATTAGATGAATTACTAAGCAAAGGATTTATACAACCTAGTTCATCCCCTTGGGGTGCACCAGTGTTGTTTGTGAAAAAGAAAGATGGATCAATGAGAATGTGTATTGATTATAGAGAGTTGAATAAGGTCACAATTAAGAATCGATACCCATTACCTAGGATTGACGATCTTTTCGATCAATTACAAGGAGCTAGGTATTTCTCTAAGATAGACTTAAGATCCGGATATCATCAATTGAAGGTACAAGAGGAAGACATACCTAAAACTGCTTTCAGAACTAGGTATGGTCATTATGAGTTTACAGTCATGCCCTTCGGATTAACCAATGCCCCAGCTGCATTCATGGACATGATGAACCGAATCTGTAAACCATATTTGGATAAATTTGTGATCGTATTTATTGACGATATACTCATTTATTCCAAAAGTCAAGTCGAGCATTGTCAGCACTTGCATGCACTCTTAACTTTGTTAAGAAAAGAAAAATTGTACGCTAAATTCTCAAAGTGTGAATTTTGGTTACAAGAAGTGCAATTCTTAGGCCATATGGTAAATCATGAAGGTATTCACGTAGATCCTGCTAAGATCGAAGCAATTACCAACTGGAAGGTTCCACAAACTGCAATGGAAATTAGAAGTTTTATAGGTTTAGCCGGTTATTATAGACGGTTTATTAAGGATTTTTCCAAGATAGTCGTACCATTAACTAAGCTGACCTGTAAAGCCACTAAGTTTGAATGGGGACCAAAACAAGAAGAAGCTTTTAGAATCTTAAAACAGAAATTAACCAATGCGCCAATCTTAGCCTTACCAGAAGGAACAAAAGATTTTGAAATATATTGTGATGCTTCAAAATTAGGATATGGATGCGTGTTGATGCAACGCAAGAAGGTAATTGCGTATGCCTCCAGACAATTGAAAAAGCACGAAGAAAATTATACGACTCATGATTTAGAACTAGGAGCCATAATTTTTGCCCTTAAGATTTGGAGACATTATATGTATGGAAGTAAGTTTACTGTTTATACAGACCACAAGAGTTTAAGGTATATATTCGGACAAAAAGAGTTAAACATGAGGCAAAGAAGATGGATGGAAGTCTTGAGTGATTACGACTGTGATATTCAATATCACGAAGGAAAAGCAAACGTAGTCGCTGACGCCTTAAGTCGTAAGTATCATGAAAAACAAAAGCGAGTCCGTGCTCTTAGAATAAATCTACAAGTAGATTTAAGAGAACAAGTGAAGGAGATCCAGAAAACAGCAATCAAGGACAATACCGAAGGAATGAAAGGTTATCTAAAAGAATTAGAACAAGGAAATGATGGAATTTGGAAATTCCACAAAAGCAGAATTTGGGTACCTAAGCAAGGAGATTTAAGATCGAAAATTTTAGAGGAAGCTCATAAATCTAGGTATACTGTACACCCAGGAAATAATAAGATGTACCAAGATTTAAGAAAGAATTTCTGGTGGATAGGAATGAAAAAGGACATAGCTGAATACGTATCTAAGTGTTTAACTTGTTTACAAGTTAAAGCGGAACACCAGAAACCCTCAGGTCTATTACAACAGTTAGAAATGCCTGTATGGAAATGGGAACTTATAACAATGGATTTTGTTACTAAGTTACCCAAAACCAGAAAAGGTAATGATGCAATTTGGGTAATCGTGGACCGATTAACCAAATCAGCTCATTTTCTACCTATAAAAGAAACCTTTAGCATGGAAAGGTTAGCCAAATTGTATGTGGATGAAATAGTATCCTTACATGGAGTCCCGCTCTCCATCGTATCGGATAGAGATAGTCGTTTCACTTCCCGATTTTGGACAAGTTTTCAAGAATCAATGGGAACCCGACTCAATCTCAGTACTGCGTATCATCCACAAACTGATGGACAAAGTGAAAGAACAATCCAAACTCTGGAAGACATGCTCAGAGCATGTGTAATTGACTTTGGAGGTAATTGGGATAACCACTTACCATTGATTGAATTCTCCTATAACAATAATTATCATTCAAGTATAGAAGCCGCTCCATTCGAGGCACTATATGGACGCAAGTGCAGAACACCCGTATGTTGGGCAGAAATAGGAGAAAGTCAATTATCAGGACCAGAAATCGTACAAGAAACCACAGACAAGATAACCCGAATCAAGGAAAGATTGAAAACAGCCAGAGATCGCCAGAAGAGCTATGCCGACAATCGTCGCAAACCACTTGAATTCCAAATAGGAGACAAAGTACTACTAAAAGTATCTCCTTGGAAAGGTGTTGTAAGATTCGGTAAGAAAGGGAAACTGAGTCCCCGATATGTTGGACCATTTTCAGTGATTCAACGAATCGGACCAGTTGCTTATCGCTTACAACTACCCGAAGAACTAGCTGGAGTACATGATGTATTTCATGTATCCAATCTCAAGAAATGTTTATCAGACGAATCCCTGGTAGTACCTCTTCAAGATGTAGAGGTGAACGAAAAATTAAAGTTTATAGAGAAACCACTACAAATCGAAGATAGAAAAGTCAAATTCCTCAAACACAAGCGACTTGTGTTGGTAAAAGTCAAATGGAATTCCAAAAGAGGACCAGAATACACTTGGGAATTAGAGTCAGAAATGAAGCGCAAATATCCTCATCTATTCCAGTGAATCTCGAGGACGAGATTTTTCTTAAGGTGGGGAGAATGTAACAAGTGTCATTAAAATCCATAATTAGGATGGTAATTAGCTATTAAGGAAACCCTAATTAAGAAACCCAAGTAATTCTGCACTAACCCTAAAATTTCCAGAACAATCAGAATCAGGATCAGGGCCCCTAAAACTCAGGGGGGGATAAACCCTAGCCAACGATTATCTTCATAACTCTGTGTAAAATTCGAAATTAACGAAACTATCAACACAGCAAGCCTAGTTACACACGTAGCTACCCTATGAACATAGGTTACCACTCGCGTAGCGCGACACCTATAGGGGGTACCCCTCGCGCTACGCGACGGTGTCAAATTTCGGGTATAAATAGAGGGGGTTGGGACTTGAATTCTGTCTTTGGAACGACGTAAATCCGAGTTACGTAGATCAAGTTATCACAGAAACAGTCCAACACACACACACAAATATCGAATCGCTGCCACGGAACAGGGTAATTACTCGATCGCTATTACGATTCAGTTTCAGGAATCAATACATTCAAAGAATGTCTAAGTGCCGCCCACATTGGGCTATGCTTTGTCGTTTGTCGGTAATCCGATAAATGAGTTGAAGCATTGTACTTTGTCGTTTGTCGATAATTCGATAAATGAGTTGAAGTACTATACTTTGTCGTTTGTCATTTTGATAAATGAGTTGAAGTATTGCACTTAGTCATTCATTGTGAGAAATTGATCTCGGGAATTATCGTAACTGCTGTATTGATCACTAATCCTGTTTTGTGTGTTTTATTGTGAAATTAGGTTAACAAGAATAAAATCATATTCTGTCAGTACTAAATCTGCAATGTGAGTCATTCTCTTTTTATTAACTGTTTTACAATACTCCAAATCATTTTTTAAAGTTATAATTACAGTGATTAAGTTTATGTAATCACCAAATTACAGCCGGTATGTGGGGTATTGTGCACAGTATTACT
This sequence comes from Helianthus annuus, assembly GCF_002127325.2. Lineage (NCBI taxonomy): Eukaryota > Viridiplantae > Streptophyta > Magnoliopsida > Asterales > Asteraceae > Helianthus > Helianthus annuus. The sequence continues at coordinate 167,056,521 of NC_035442.2, forward strand.
ATTGTTTTAATCACATTAGGTGGGCGAGCCTAAAAGTAAGTGATATACGTCACTCATTGGGCCAGCCAACGGTGATATGACCACAGTCACAGAGCTGGTCTGTGACAAATACCTATTCTTGAAATGTTGGTTGATAATAAACATATGTAAAAACTCTTAATACTGTAAATTATAACAAATGCGTCGTTTTCAGTAAAATGAATGATTCACTCAGTATTTCCCCGCTGACAAAATCTTTTTCAAACATGTTTCAGGTGATCTGCTGTAAATCAGGGAAAAAAGTGCTTCGAAGCATTTCAAGCTTAAATAGTGGCTCAATATAAAATAAAGAATTATGTTTTATTAATGAAATCTTGTTATTGTAAATTATCAGGGTTTTATCCCGAATTGTGAAATAAAAATAAATCGGGAAAAGTTTTAACTTAGCCGATCCTGTGAATAAATTTTCCGCTGCTAAACTCACAATAAATAAAGTACCGCAGGATTTCTGTCCCGCGGCTCCTAAAGCGGGTAAAACCGGGTCGGGGGCCGTGACAACAATCCATTAGTTCTAAAAATTACCAAAACAATACCAGTATCCCTCACTTTACTTTTCACTCTCCCCGTTTCTTCAGATCTGGCCACCTAATTTTCCCCCATCATAATCGACGTCAGTAGGAAAACTTGAGACCCACCTGAAAAACTTAAGAGATGGAGATGAAGTATGGGCAGTGCCCGGTGTAGTGGTCGGAATTGATAGAATTCATTGGTAGAAAAGGAGTTGTCCGATGATTGGTTGAAGAGAATGGCCAAGGGGCGTGGGGGTTGGGGTGGGTGGTAGTTTGATGCCGGTGGTGGACATAATGGGTGGTGGAGGTGGTCATCGTTTAGATATGTGTGTGTGTGTGTGTGTGGTGAGAGATGTTGAAGATGGATGAAGTGGAAAGGGTGTGGAACCGGAGCAAGTGATCTTCCGGCTGGATTTGAGTAAACAGAGAGAGTGAAGAGAAGAGCAAAGGATAGTAGATAAATGAAGTTGTTAACCTCCTTTATTGGTGAGTTGAATGTGGAAGTTGTGAAAGTATTGATACACTTTTGACAATTTTTAAAACTTTTGGAGTGTAACGGTTATTTTTAATAAACCAAATAACGAAAAACGTAATTGATTGTTTATTTGTTTTAATTTTAATAAAAGGGACATTATGGTCATTTTAAATAATCTAACAGAATAACTGGATTGTGTTAGTGAGAGTGGATTGTATTAGTTATGAAAGTGAAACCACAGAGACTGTTTTGACAATTTTTAAACTATTGGAATAGTGATTTTTGACAAACCACATGTACGAAAAACGGAATTAAGTCTATTTTTTTTAACTTTAAGTATTTTAGTATTCATCTTAATTTTGCCAAATATTTTAGTTGGTTTACCCAAGAAAGAGTTAACTGCCATTTTGGTCCCTAAGGTTTGGTCACTTTTGTCACTTTTGTTCAAAACTCAAACCTTTTGCATCTGGGTCTCTGTGGTTTCACTTTTATTGCCATTTTGGTCCAAAAATAAAATCTGGTCATATTTCTCAAATTAAATCCTGCTATTTTGTTTTTTTCCTTAGGGGGTAAAATGGTCATTTCTCTTTTATTTTATTTGAAGCTTTTATTATTAAGTTCAACTTCTATTACCAAATTTGAGACTTCGCATCCACTCAAAACACACATCACAGTAACTTCAAAAACTGGCAAACTGACTTGATCGGTGATCTCCATTTATGAAACAGATTGAATCAACCAATCAACTAATCAACTATTAACCTTAAAGTCATCAACTTTCCTAAAAAACTACAGAAATCAAATTGGGGGTCTTGTTAAAACCAATAATACGAACAAAACCCAGATGGGAAATCAAACAATACCATGATTAGGAGAGTCAACGAAGCTTAATTGCCACATATCGTTCGCCCACGAATCTGCAAATGCAAGCTCGGATTTCCGCCGGAGCTTCGTACCGAGAAGGTGCAAGCTGAGTTTCTAGAAGCAGCGGCTAGGGTTGAGGCGATTTTCAACAACCGGAGTTTGATTTATGGCAAATTAGAGACGGTGGAGGTGCTGGTGCCGAAGGTAGTGATTATGCCGCCTCCGGCGACGCTGGCGTCCCAGCCGATCGGGAGTCCTGATGTGGTTGTGGTGGATGGAGATGTGGCGGAGGAGTTGTCGGTGCAGAGTAAGCGGTTTGTGATGCAGAAGAAGGTTGCTGCTGCGTCGGTTGTGGCGGAGGATTATTGTAACAACTCTCACCAAAACTATTATTTCTTATGATATTTTGTCCAATAGGAAACCCTAATTGAGACCCCCAAGTGATACTGCATGACCCCTAAAATTTTCAGAACAATCGGAATCAGGATCAGGGCCCCTAAAACTCAGGGGGGGTATTTCCTAGTTAGTATTATCCAAACTGTTTTCGATAGAAATTGAATTTTAACAAACCGTCGACTCACCCAAGCTACTGAGATGCGTGGCAACACCATATTAAAAGTGACCTCTCGCGCCACGCGCCAGGACCAGGTTTCCCTGTCGTGACACGCGAGCGCGCCGTTTTTCCAGTATAAATAGAGGAGTTTGGCACTTGATTTCCTGCGTTGGTTCGACGGTAAAATTCAATTTGTACACCCAGATATCGTCGAAATACTACAAAAACCCACATAATCTCGAAATTCTGCCGCGATAACAGGGTAATAACTCGATCGCTATTATGATTCATTTTCCGAGATCAATATATCCAAAGAATGTCTAAGTGCCGCCCACATTGGGTTATACTTTGTCGTTTGTCGATAATTCGATAAATGAGTTGAAGTATTATACTTTGTCGTTTGTCGTTAATTCGATAAATGAGTTGAAGTATTGCACTTTGTCATTCATTGTGAGAATTTGATCTCGTAAGTTATCGTAACTGCTGTATTGATCACTAACCCTGTTTTGTGTGCATTATTGTTAAATTAGAAATAATCAAGGCTAATCAGTAGGCTTATACACTGCTCGTTAAATCTGCAATGTGAGTCATTCTCTTTTTATCAACTGTTTTACAATACTCCAAATTCTTTTCAAAGTGTTATAATTACAGGGACTAAGTCGTGGATATCTTGATTTATTGGTTAGTGGGGTATTGTGCACATTACTATTTCTCCCAGTTAGGTTCATTGACCTACTAGGGAGGAACGTCACTATTAGAGTTCATTGACCTAATAGTGGTATGACCATCGTCACCATTGTGACTTGTCACCATTGTGACAGAAAGCCAGATAAAAATAAGATATGAACCATTGTAATCGCTCTTATGCTGTAATTTATAACTATGGGTCATTTCCTAAAAACTGAATGAACTCACTCAGTATTTCCCCGCTGACAAAACCTTTTTCAAACATGTTTCAGGTAATCTGTTGTGAGCAAAGAAAAGTGCCAGGAAGCACTACCAGCTTAGAAAAGTGGCTCAGTGTAAATAAATAAAGGAACATGTTTTAAAAATAAAGATTTCCATGGAAATCACATTATTGTAAATTACTGGGTTTTATCCCTAAATTATGTAACGAGCAGTTTTAATACTAAAGATCCTGTTTTAAAAGACTTCCGCTGTCGCCTAAATTAATTACCGCAGGATTTCTGTCCCGCGGCTCCTGAAACGGGTCAAACCGGGTCCGGGGCCGTGACAGAAATAAGGTGGTATCAGAGCCACTTCTCAAGCCACTGATTTAAGCCAATTAAGTATTTAGAAAATACTTAATTTCCATTAATTGCTATTTTGTGATTATTTGTTTATTTATCTGACTAATTGTGTACAGTATGAGCAGATCTTTATATGCTAGTCAATGTAGTAAGTAATGCAAATTCTTAAATAATTTGACTCAAGTATTAGTACCTTTATTATCTACAGTCTAGAAGTCTTATCAAGAAAATCATAAAATTTACAAATAAAACCTCGTGTGATGTAAATTTCAATAGTACCCAGTAGGAACTAATATTTAAAAAGTTTTCTATAAATTTTATGAATTCTGACTATGTCTATTTTTGCTAAACAGCATGAGTAACTTATCTGAGGCCCTTCAGAATTTAAATCTCTATCCAGTAAGAGTAGAAGTTTCCAGAGATTTCAATAGGTATATACCAGATATAGAAGAACCTATAGAATTCAATGCTTTACCTCCCAAGAAACCCAAGCCTTAGGAAATAGAAATTGGGGAAAGTTCCAGGCAAATTGAAAAGTTACCATCTCAGGAAAAATTAGACTCTATAATGGCAAGCCATAATACTATTAAGCCTGTTAATGAAACTATTTTTAATCGCTCTTTTGAAACACAACTACCAATGAACTTAGAACCAGCTATTCCAAACCCTTCAACTCACTCGCAAATAGACGAATGGTTAATTAATGAAATACAGTTACAAAACCATCCCTATAAGCTTTTTCCTCAAGTTCCATCTAGAACCTTTACCAAAATTTCCCAATAAGTAATAAGAATATAACTGAACTCCGCCACTTTGACCAAAAACTAATAAATGTTGGGAATAGGATCCAAGAGATTGGGAAACAGATCTCCTGGAAATATGATAAGAGGGAACACAGTTACTAGAAAATCGTTGACAAAAGGATAGGGGATTTATGAAACTGTTATTGTGTAATAGTAATAGTAAAATCAGTATGTGTAAGATAAATAAGAAAACGGTTGTATATAGAAGCATGAAATTTTAGAAAATTTACAAATTTTGTTCGTATACGTGATTATGTACAATTAAGTATGATATTGGATTATTTCTTGTATACTAATTATTTATCTATAAATTAGTTATCAAATGGAAAACGCTAATAATGAACCAGGTAATGATTCTGAGCAACAACCGGGGGATCAATATATGACTAGGCAGGATATAGAAAATATCGTTGCTCTAGGGATAGCCAACACTATTCCAACAATGATAGCTCAAGGGATAGCCAACGCTATTCCAGCCATCGTTGCTGCTGTTAAAAATCCAATAGAACCACAACAACTCGTTCCTAGCAAACGTATTTCTGAAGATAACTTCAGTAATAGCGTAAACGGAGGCAATGATCATGTTAATCATGACAATGAACCACAACCAGCGCCGCTCCCTAAGAAAATGAAAGTTGCAACGCCTGGTTGCACTTACAAGGAATTTCTTGCTTGTAAACCATCTGAGTTTGCAGGCAATGAAGGAGCAACTGCGGCACTACGTTGGTTAGAGAAAACTGAGGCAGTAATTGCCATAAGTAAATGTGCTCAGGATGATCAGGTCATGTACGCGTCAAATCTTTTCAAAGAAGGAGCGCTAGAATGGTGGAATACGGTGTTACAATCAAAAGGAAGAAGAATGGCGTATGCTATGAACTGGGAAGAATTTAAGAGCTTGGTAGAAAGAAAATTCTGTCCCGAATATGAAAAGGAACAAATGACAAACAAATTTTTAACCCACCGAATGGTTGATGTAGATTGTCGAAAGTATACTACGACATTCTTCGAGTATGCTCGAGTAGTACCAACCCTGGCTTCGCCAGAGCCAGTACTTATTTCTCGATATATTTGGGGATTGATTTCTGAAATCCGTAACATCGTCAAGGCTGCGAAACCTCGCACGATTGATGATGCGGTGGATTTAGCCAATACTCTGACTGACGAACTAGTACGGACAAGAGAAGAAAATAGAAGGAAGGAAGTAGCCCAAAAGATTACCCAGGTAATCCGTTCGGATAACCATAACGATTTCAAGAAAGGAGGGAATGGGCAATCTTCCACTAGTCCATTTTGCAATTTTTGCAAAAGAAAGCATTTTGGAAGATGCAAAGGATACTGCAATTTTTGCAAAATTCCGGGGCATCAGGAAGAAGACTGCAGGAGGAAGAAATTTTCAGTTTGTTACAACTGTGGAGAAAATGGACATCTTAGGCCAAATTGTCCAAAACTAAACAAACCATCTGACACTAAAGCCAAACCTACAGAAGAAGCAAAAAGAAATGCAAGAGCCTTTCAATTGACTGCTCAGGAAACAGAGCTCATTCCAGATGTAATAGCCGGTACGTCCTAGGTTACAACTTTTACACAAAAAGTATTATCTGACTCTGATGCACACTAAAGTTTTATAAATACTTCATTCTGTCAAACTCTTAACTTAGACAAATCTTTACAGTCAAAACAGGCAAAAAGGAAAATATAGAACTCTTAGGTCATATAATTCTTCGCTAACCTAATTCCTATGAAATTAGCCGAGTTTGATGTTGTGTTAGAAATAGATTGGTTAGTAGCCAACCCTACTCGAATTCTCTGTGATAAAAACTTTATAGAAAATCCAGGTACCCGCCGGAGAAGTATTTATGATTATAGAAAATAAACCACGTAAGGTCACATGATAAATTATGAAGATATTCACTTAAATCCTGCTAAGATAGCAATGGAAGAGTTCGCAATCTTTAAATGGAAATTAGGAATTTTGTAAATTTAGCCGGATACTATAGACAGTTTATTAAGGATTCTTTTAAATAGGTATATCCTTAACTAAGCTAAAACAGTTAATTCTAAATAAGAACCCAAACAAAAAGAAGCCTCTAGCTAGCCTTACCAGAAGGAACAGAAGATTTTAAAGTATACGGTAATGCTTCAAAGTTAGAATTTGGATGTATGGTAATGCGACACAAAAAGATAATTGTGTATGCATCAAGGCAATTGCAAAAGCACGAAGAAAGCCTTACCACTTGTAAGCTTAAAAAAAATTAGAAACCACAAGTTACCCTTAAGATTAGGAAACATTATCTAAGCAAGCTTACTATCCATATGAGTCATAAGAATTTAAGATACATATTGAGCAACAAGAATTAAAAATGAGGAAAAGGAAATCCTCGGTGATTACGACTGTGATATTCAGTATCACGAAGGAAAGGCTGAAGACGGTTAGAAGAATTATACAAATAATAAACAAAAGCCGTCGAAGTTCGAGTTGGAAACAAAATGCTATTGAACGTATTTCCTTGGAAAGGAATTTATAAATTCGGTAAGAGAAGAAGCTAAGTCCCTAATACGTAGGACCATTTCCAGTAATCCAACGCATAGGAAATACTTTCAATAGCTTATCGTTTACAACTACCAGAAGAATTAGCTGGAGTACATGATGTGTTTCATGTATCGTAAATTTTTCCAAAATTTCAAGAAATGTATATCAGGCGAATCCTTGGTAGTACCTCTTCCAGATATAGAGGTAAATGAAAAATTTAAATTTATAGAGAAACCACTACAAATAGAAGGTAGAAAGATCAAGCTTCTCAAACGATTAGTGTTAGTTCAAGTAAAGTAGGATTCAAAGATAGGACCCTAATACACTTGCAACGGGAATCAGAAAAGAAGAGAAAGTATCCTCAACTATTCTAATAAATCTCGAGGACGAGATTTTCTTAAGGTGGGGAGGATGTTACAACTCTCACCAAAACTATTATTTCTTATTATATTTTGTCCAATAGGAAACCCTAATTGAGACCCCCAAGTGATACTGCATGACCCCTAAAATTTTCAGAACAATCGGAATCAGGATCAGGGCCCCTAAAACTCAGGGGGGGTATTTCCTAGTTAGTATTATCCAAACTGTTTTCGATAGAAATTGAATTTTAACAAACCGTCGACTCACCCAAGCTACTGAGATGCGTGGCAACACCATATTAAAAGTGACCTCTCGCGCCACGCGCCAGGACCAGGTTTCCCTGTCGTGACACGCGAGCGCGCCGTTTTTCCAGTATAAATAGAGGAGTTTGGCACTTGATTTCCTGCGTTGGTTCGACGGTAAAATTCAATTTGTACACCTAGATATCGTCGAAATACTACAAAAACCCACATAATCTCGAAATTCTGCCGCGATAACAGGGTAATAACTCGATCGCTATTATGATTCATTTTCCGGGATCAATATATCCAAAGAATGTCTAAGTGCCGCCCACATTGGGTTATACTTTGTCGTTTGTCGATAATTCGATAAATGAGTTGAAGTATTATACTTTGTCGTTTGTCGTTAATTCGATAAATGAGTTGAAGTATTGCACTTTGTCATTCATTGTGAGAATTTGATCTCGTAAGTTATCGTAACTGCTGTATTGATCACTAACCCTGTTTTGTGTGCATTATTGTTAAATTAGAAATAATCAAGGCTAATCAGTAGGCTTATACACTGCTCGTTAAATCTGCAATGTGAGTCATTCTCTTTTTATCAACTGTTTTACAATACTCCAAATTATTTTCAAAGTGTTATAATTACAGGGACTAAGTCGTGGATATCTTGATTTATTGGTTAGTGGGGTATTGTGCACATTACTATTTCTCCCAGTTAGGTTCATTGACCTACTAGGGAGGAACGTCACTATTAGAGTTCATTGACCTAATAGTGGTATGACCATCGTCACCATTGTGACTTGTCACCATTGTGACAGAAAGCCAGATAAAAATAAGATATGAACCATTGTAATCGCTCTTATGCTGTAATTTATAACTATGGGTCATTTCCTAAAAACTGAATGAACTCACTCAGTATTTCCCCGCTGACAAAACCTTTTTCAAACATGTTTCTGGTAATCTGTTGTGAGCAAAGAAAAGTGCCAGGAAGCACTACCAGCTTAGAAAAGTGGCTCAGTGTAAATAAATAAAGGAACATGTTTTAAAAATAAAGATTTCCATGGAAATCACATTATTGTAAATTACTGGGTTTTATCCCTAAATTATGTAACGAGCAGTTTTAATACTAAAGATCCTGTTTTAAAAGACTTCCGCTGTCGCCTAAATTAATTACCGCAGGATTTCTGTCCCGCGGCTCCTGAAACGGGTCAAACCGGGTCCGGGGCCGTGACAATTACGCGAGAAGATTTGAGTCTGGTGATGTTGCTGTGGTAAGTGAGGTTTTGAATTTTGAAAATTTGGTGATTGTTTTGTTATGCAGAAGAGATCCGGAGAGAAAGAGGTAGAAGAAGAAGTGGGGGTATTTATTTTCTTTAAATAAAATAAAAAAAGAAATGACTATTTTGTCCCTGAGGAAAATGACAAAATGATGATTTAATTTGAGAAATATGAGCTGTTTTTGGACTAAAATGACAATAAAAGTAAAACCACAGGGACTCAAATGTAAAGGTTTCAAATTTAGACTAAACCTCATGAAACAAAATGACAGTTTACTCCCCGAAAATGAAGATTTAAAGTTTCTTAGCCTTTTGGTACTTTAATGCACGTGCTGGATTTTGTTGTGATATTTACTAAAGGGATATCATAATCTTTTGACTTTATTTACAGTTTACCTCATCATAGATTCATAGGATCACAAGATCTCAATCTAACTATTACTGTTTGACTCTAGTTTTCTAACGAGAAAAAAAATCTGTAATGTTTTTTTTCTAAACGGGAAATTTGGATTACTGTTTGACTTTAGCTTTCGGTCGCGCTGCACCACCTCCCTGTTGTTTTAGCTTCTCCGCCACAAACCAGGTAACAAATAAACTCCATCGACGCATTTGTATCTCCGTTTTATTGTCGTTCTCAAGTTTTTTTTATGGTGACGATGACAACCACCACAGTCGTTCTTGGCTAGTCGTAACGGACAATCATGATTTTGAACCAGCATCACCTCTTGATCTATTCTGCTCATTCCAATTTGTGGTGGTAAGGATTCGACCCCGTGATTTTAGTTCAATTAGATATATTTACCGATTTGTTTCCGGCGACCAAGAACCGTATTTGGTAAACTGCTTTGAGACCTTGCTTATATAAATATGAATTGGGGTTGTTCGACTAGAACAACACAAAACAGTTGTAGGAACTGAATAAACAAGTAACATGTATGCTAGCATCTACATGATCAGTTTATGGTTGGTTGTTAATTAAATAAGAATAATATGGCAATAGGAAACTAAAATATGATTTTATCCTTTTCACTGTAATATGCATGGAAAAAAAAAGAGAAAAGAAAGCATGTGTGTTGGTTTTGTGTGCATGATCTATCTCATGCATGGTGTGTGTGCGCGTGTTTTGACTTGTGTATGGGTTATTGTGTGTGAGAAATCTGAATTATATGTGGGTGTGGTATTGTCAAATAAAGTCAAGATTTTGATTTCTTTTGATTTACAAATTAAATGATATTTGAATATTAGGTAAAATCATAGAAGCGGTTTATCTTGTAAATAAAAAAGATTATATTTTAAGGTGAAGTTTAAAAAAATGTTTTCATATATGGTACTATATTATTTCATGGATCTAAGTTCACCTTTGTGTGGTTATTATGTAAGTTTAATTCGTGTTTTAAAAACCATTTGGGATTTAAGGTTAATGGGTATGATTTAATTGTAGTCGCCGGAATTTTGTAACAAACAATATAACTTAAATGAATAAACTATTATAGAAATTGATTTGGGATATAACGGGATTATAGGTTCTTGATAATGAGGACGACTTGTTTGATTGTTTTGCTTGGCTAAACCAAGGCACGAGTTTTTTTTTCTTTTCATCGTAGTATACTTTTATTTTCTGTTACTCGTTGCTACGAATTCCTATTCCTGTCATCATAGTATTTTTATTCAATCCGTTACTTTATAGTACAAATGTTTTCGCCAGTAGTAGTATATATTGTAGCATGCAATAGACCTTATATCTTGTGCTCGTTATTGCATGTTCCCTATAGACTTATGTCAATATACATTTATTTCTTATACGACTTTGTACTCTGTAACCCGAGCAATCATATGTTAAGTCTTGTCGTTAGGGCGTTAACGACATGGCACTTGTCGTGACGGTGCGTAACTAAAGTTCACGGCATCTCTAAAGTTCATGGCGTCTCTAATTTGTGCTTGTGTAGTATCTGGCCCCTAGAGACGAATAGATCGATCTTAGCTCTGACTCTTGACTCCTGTTGAGATGGAATAATGTGTGTACGCCTACACGCATCGTCTCGGTGCATGGACTAGCTAGCTGTATACCTCTCTGTTTAGGTTCATGGGTGCTTCTATATTACGTGACTTATGTTATTGTTATGTGTAGTCATGTATGTCTTGTATCTGTTATGATGTGCTTCTATATTACATGACTTATGTTATTGTTATGTGTAGTCACATATGTCTTGTATCTGTTACGATTGTCTGATATGTTTATATGCATCTAATTATGATCCTGATCATGTATCGGGCATGCTTCTGGTTATGTTCAGTATCTGATTCTAGTTATATCTGTTTCGACTTAGTATCTGTATCAGTTTTGTCTTAGTATCCGTCTTTATAGTGGTTTAGTTCCCAATGTAGTTTCAATGTTGGTCTCAGTTCAGTTTCTGTTATGGGATGTTTCGTTCTCATTTGTTCGTTTTTACATGTATTATTGATTTTTCTGTTACTGAGCAACTTTTTGGCTCAACCGTAGTTGCTCTTATGTTTGTCTTATGTTTTTACAGGTATTCCGGGATATTTGGTGAATCGGTGAGGAGCGTTAAAAGAAGTTGGAGCTGTTTATTTCTGTTATCAATTGGTTTTGATATTTGTAGGAGTGACACGTCAGCCCAAGTCGGGTTAGGGTGTTACAATATGGTTATATGCGTTATAATTTTTTATTTAATTTTATTATCTGTTATAGTTATAATAATTACTAGTATTAAGCCCCTGCATTGCAGCGGTTGTCATAACATTGTGTTAAGTAGTAGTAGCAATACTATACCATTGCCAGCGACCCCCAACACCGGAAAAACTCGTAAAAACAAAATAAATAAAATCAAGAAAAAATAATGCCGAGCGAAAAGCAGACGTAAAATATTTGAATCACGCACACTCGTTGCTGAGAAATTAAACCGAAACATAAAACATAGAAAAAAATAACTAAGTCCATCCAGGACCCGCGTCTTGGACGAACTTGTCAAACGCAGGAAAATAGATGTGACGCGACGGGTCAGTCAAACGGGAAAAAAATATACGAAAAAATGTTGAACCCCACACGCAAGTTGCGGTGTGTTAACTCACAAAATTTAGAACGAAATAAAAAACTTGGGAAAGATGAAAAGTATAGTGGACCAAAATTGAAAATAAAAAAGAGTTGGGATTAAATTGCAAAAGATGAAAAACTTTTTGTTAAAAGTAAAAAAACAAAGGATCTAAATTGCAAAATTGAAGTTATTTATTAATTTTAGGTAAAGATAATGATAAAAATAAGTGATATCTATATATTGGTTATTAATTAATATTAATATTAAAAGAAATTTATTAAAGAAATATAAATAAAACTAGGCTAATGCCCGCGTTAAACGCGGCTTCAACCAAGAACTGATTATTTTTGTTCAAAACTTATACTATGTAAAAATCGGAATAGAAGAATGCCAGGCGTTCGATTTCACATAAGGTAGAACCCAATTGTTTGTTACATTCCGCTTAGTACGATCAAGGTTGATGTGACAATGTCAAAATTTCAGGTATCCGTACAACTATTAAACCATGATTAGTGCTTAACGACTATACTGAACTGCAATTAATGGCTTTAATTGTTTCCTGATTATTGCCATACACATACATGTGCATCACATATTGCTTAATGTCATACCATCATTGCATGAAAGCATATTTGACTCAAATGATGCACGAAACACAGTTAGCACAGTATTCAGACAAATCAGGAAAATGCTGACGGAGTTCAGTACATAGGCAGACAGTGTGTTGAGACACAGAATGAGCCGGAAACCAAGTATTACACTAGTATAGTGTGTAGGAAAGTAAGGATCAGAAAACTGTCTTTCTAGTGATAGTTTAAGTGCCGGAAAGTGCCTAAAACTCACCCAAAGTGCCGAATTCAGCAAAAATCACCAATTTTCAGCATTTAGACAATCTAATATCATGCAGAAATATGGTTAAATGGTCCTGAATGCTTTCCTAAGTGTCGGGAATCAAAAGTGTCACAAAAGGTACCATAAAGCACACTAAACTGCATAGTTTAGCACCTTAACGAACCGGTAACCAACCGAACAACCAGACACTACCCGAAACACCAAATTTTCACTAGAAGCACTGTTTTAACATTACCAAGCTAGTTATGGTTTCCGGACATCATAACACTACATAAATATCTAGTAACTAAAGTGTCTAACCAATACTTGGATTTTAACTTAACAACTAACTAGATTGTTACAACCTAGCCTACGTACCCCCCCCCCCCACTATGAAATCGGCCAACATATGGCCCACCTCAAGATTTGTTCAAATATTTTATTTGATCTTGTTTATGCTTTGTTAGACACTTTATACATGAGATAATACTTGAGATTGGATTATAAGTAAACATAAGAGTTCTAAGCTTTCATAACTTTCACATACTTCATACCACTCTTTCTCCTTCTCCCTCTTGTGCTCTCGGCCGACCCCAACCCCACCATCATTCATCCATCCTACATCCATTACAAGCACATCCAAAGGTGTTAGAAGACATACAAAGGAGCTAGGAGCTTGTAGAAGTTGAATGAGCTCCTTCATTTGCTTTTATCCATCTCTTATCTTCTCTTGATCATCCCTAGCCTCGAGCTAGTGGTAAGAACCTTGATCTTTCTATTTTACATCTATTATTAGTGGTTAAAAGATGTTACATAATGATAATCTTGAAGAACACTAAGAATCACAAGAAAGAAACTTGAACATAAGCTTGAATACATAAGAAATCTTAATGTTTATGTGTTGTAATACTTGTTGATTGTTGATTGCTTGTGAAAATGATGTTGATCTTCATATGATCTTGCTAGATCATGATTAAAAACATAATCTAGCAAGATGAGAGGATGAACATGGTAGAAGTTAATGGATCATCCTCATGAGAAGCATGAACTTGGAAGGAATGCATTGATTTCTTGTAAAATGATGATTAAAGTGAGTTGTTAATCATGTAAATCTAAGATTTCAAGAGTGATTTTTCAAGAAACCAAGTTAAAAATATAAGTTCTACTTAATCTTGGTTCTTACATAAATAAACCCCATTTTTAAAGGTTAAACAAGTGTAGAAACACTTATGTAACAAGAAAAACCAAAGAAGAAACATTTTTGAAAAATATGATTATAAGTTGTGAAGATCCATTTTCTTTAAAAATGAAGTTTTTAAAGAATCAATCACACTTTAAAGGGTAACAAGGCTTACTAAGAACACTAGTAAGTTACTACAAATTTTTGTGAAATTTCAAGTTCATGAAGTAGTAGATTATGCTTCAATCAATCAATCAATCATACCCAGTAAATCCCACAAATAGCAAAGCTACTTATAGGGTCTGGGGAGGGTGGATGTAGACAGACCTTTCCTCTATCCCTATGGTGAAAGTAGTAGATTATGCTTGTTTTTGGCAAAATTGGTAAGTAAAGATTATTTATTGTTGATTGTGAATTGATTGTGTTGATTTTACAAAAGAAAATGATATACCTTCAAGGTATGGAAACCTCCATTTTAGGGTAAACTATGGCAAAATTTTTCTAAAAATTAAACACTTAGAAAAATATTTCCAAATAAATATTTACAAGTGTATTTTAAACCATGGATTTTTCACACAAAGTTTGCCATAATTTTTTTTTATAAAATATAAATATTGGAGGTTGGTTTTTATAAATAAAAGTGACTAAATATGTATTTAGGAAAATATATATTTAGAAGTCACCATGTGTGTGATTATTTGTATATTATGTGTATTAGTTATATTATTTTAGGACTTGAAATAATATAACTCACTAAAATACCAAAAGTTACAATCCAAAATATTACCAAAATTCCAAGAACATGAATATACACATTTTACACAAAACATTGGTGAAACCGAACCAAGGAATATAACTCACAAAAATATTCCAAAAAATTTATTCACAAGTATATTTTGGTAAATAATATTTTGGACACCAATGAAACGAAAATATGATTTTTTACAATTACTACAAGAATATATCATATTTTTGACAAGAGAAAAATATATTATTTTTGGCAAGTATAAATATATATTTTTCTTGAAATTTTTAGGAGATATATTATTTTTTTGAAAGAAATATATATTTTCTTAAACAAACATGAAATACAATATTTTTGGGATGAAAGATATATTTTCTCAAATAAATATGAAATATATCATTTTTGGAGAAAAATAAGTTTATATATATTTTCTAAGTTAGACTTGAAAATGTATTATTTTTGGAACTTATATGAATATACAAATATTTTTGCCAAAGGAAGATTTTAAATAATATTTCTTAAAAATATATTTTGGAAATATATATATATATATTGGTGAACTTTTATTAAAGATAATATTCCGGAAAAACTAATACAAAATTAAGTATAAGAATACTTAATGAATACAATAAAAATACGTATTCTCTTACATATAAATACACACCGGAATACGACCCCAATATATGGCAAAAATATACAAATACAAGAATACGAATACACCCATCCTTGGGATGGAAATACATGTATAAACACTTGAAGAGTATCAAGTCAAAATATATTATTATTCCAAAATTTAGTAAATATAATTTAAGTTAAATATTTAATATTTTAACAAATAATTATATAACTTGGAATAATAATAAAGACACTAATTAATACTAAGTCAAGGCACGACCCGCTCGTCTAATAGACATTAGTGTATTGTAGGTAGTCGTGTACGCTAGGTGAAGCTTTGAGTTACGGTGTTTACGAAGACACAAGACTGTGAGTTCATATCCCCCTTTTGTTTAACTATTTTCGTTTTATAACTTCGGGGTGAAGTACATGTTACAAATGACTATGATTACAAATAGTTAACTAAGAAATGAACTGTTAGATCATGTGAATGGGTAGGCGCTAACCTGAGACCATTAATCCTTTATAAGTGTCACGCCCCAACCGATGGCAGAATCATCGGGGCACGACACTGAGCGAAACAGATTGTCCAGAAGTTTCCATAACAACTATAATTACCAATTATTTAAACAACATGTCCCATACCATGTCATAAAAGATAACATAATTATTACAGACAAGATCTAGTAAAATGGTTCTGCTCCGACAACTCAGATTTCAAATACAGACAATTGTTTATTTGTTTCTAGACCTTTCCTAGCCTCGATTTCACAGCAAGCTAAGCACATAAGCATCCTAAGCACCTGTCACATACGTTAAAGTAAAAGTCAATACACATAGTGTAAAGGTGAGCATACAAGTTTGATAGGTATAATAGAGTTTGAAATCGTTACGCATAACCAGCATGTACACAGTGTAAAATGAGGCATGTTAGTTATCGACATGAACCTATCGATACCAATGACTGCGGGTTGACTGCCCAAGGCAGTTCGTAATACACACTCACCACTCTGAGCCATGTAACAAATTGTCCTTAACAACCCCTGAGTGAACAGGTGCTGAGTCCAAACAAATAGTACTATCGTTGCTAAGGCAGGTAGACAACATTCCATGTGTAAACATAACAAACAAGCATTCATTACGTCACGTATAACATGCGGTATCGATTAGCGATAAAGTATTGCGTAGTGTGTTCGATGTGATTTAGAATAAGTAACGTACGTAACACCCAAAAGTGCGTAAAGCAAAAAGGGATCGAGTATACTCACAATGATTGGTGGATAGAAGGGAGCGCTAGAGAGTAAGGTTAGCCTGATCAGAACAATAGCATAAACGATAAGCGACGCGTAAAATTGAGCAAAGTGTCGGTGGGTCAAACAGCAATCCGATCGGATGGCCGGTCAATCGGGTGACAATTCGCTCGGATGGTCATCCGTTCGGGTGACCTTTCGAGTGGATTGTTACTTCATTTGGGAAGGATGTGTTTGTGTATGATGGCTTGTCTTTTGAAGTTTTCGTTGTAGCATTTTGAAAACAGAGAAGTATCTCTACCTTTCAGGTCGGTCGATCGAATGACCGTTCGATTGGACGACAATCCGATTGGTTGGACACTTTAGTGAGAACAAGTTCACAGCAGTTTGTCACTCGATCGGATTGTGGTCCGATCGGGTGACAATCCGTTTGTATTGAACATGTTGAAAATTGTTTAAATGTTGAAGTTGGAACATTACATGGTCGAGTGACAATCCGATCGGGTGGTAATCCGATCGGACAACATTTCATTCAATGATCAACTTCCAAAGTTTGAAAATAAAAGTTGAGTGTGGGTCCTAAGGTGCAATCCGATCGGGTGCCAGTCCGATCGGGTGACAATTCGATTGGACAGCAGTCCGATCGGGCGGCACTCCGTCCTGGTCGGCCTAATCGTCTTACACTTGGTTGTCTTTGATGGTTTGTCGTTTTATCGAGATGATTTGATAACGTGCTGAACAACAGAAACCTCGTCAATACTTGGTAATCTGATCGGGCAGGAACCACCCAAATCCGACCAGTTAACTGTTCGGGACGGTGTTCCATGTTCAACCCGAAATCGGTGATCTCATGGATAGAATCCAGATCTTGAACCAACACTTCGACTTGAAGGAGTAGAAGATCAGAACAAGCTCCGATTCTATCGGTTTTGAGTGCATTGAGTGTAAAAGAGTTGAAAGAAAGTCAGAAACCGTCTTTCAATCCTTTTTCACCATGAATATGTTCAGATCTATGAGAGATCTTTGCTTATTTGTGTGGAAACCGTTTAGATCTAAGTTGTTCTTGGTGGATTGAAGCTAAAACATGAAGTTCCTAAGAACACCATGATGACATCATCCTAGAACACCTCAAATCTAGTGATTTCACGGTTAAAAGTTAAGATTCAAAAGATAGAAAGGTGTAGGAGTGCGTGTAGGTTGAGAAAGTACAAGATTTAGGTGGAAAACTTACAAGAATCGCGAGAAATATGAAGAAAAGCGAGTTGCGGCGAGTGAGAGGGAGAGAGAGCTGTCAACATCAAATGATGTTGACATGAGGGGTATTTATAGGCTTACCATAAATGGAAAGGGGGAAAAGAGGCTGGTCAATCGGGTGGTAACCCGATCGGGTGGCTGATCGATCGAGTGGCACCTCGATCGGGTGGCAGCCCGATCGGTTGGTAGCTCGATCGGTTGGCCACTCGATTGGAGGGCACGACGTGATGAGTTTTGCGATTTCGATTCACGTGTTGAGCGTTGCGATGCGATAGAGTTTCCTATTCAAATTACTTTTAATCCCAACTACTATATCAACATATAATCATCCTTAATTGACTTGCGTTTAGCGTTGCGGTTCGATTGCGATTCGAGTTTCGATTGCGTTTCGATTAATCACCACAACTTATATAAATAAGCAAACATGCACAAGTAACACATAAGGCATACACACACGTAAAACAATATCCAAATGCGTATTTCGAGTTGCGAGTGCGATTGCGATAAGCGATAAAGCGATAAAACATGCGATAAACATCGAATAAACCTGGGTTATTAATAAGTAATCCACATAATACAACTAACGTAAAACATAAAATAGACTATCTACAAGTCAAAGAAGTCAAAACAGGAATTGAGCAAGGGGTGACAGATTGCAACTAGGAATCTTGTCTCCCTTTGACTTCAATCTTGACTTTGACTTTCGAAACACAGGGTGTTACAATAAGGACCGAGGGGCATGAGTGATAGATCTATTTAGGTGTTGCGAGCCCCACCCGTGGGTCCGCGAGTTGACCGCATGTGGTGACTATGTCGTTCCAGCCGGGAGGCCCGATACGAAATACGCAAAGGATTGAGCCTTCCTACACCGTTGCACACATGTTGATGGCCGTGCAAACCATTAATTGATCTGTTCATATTCTCTTTCATACCAGGATTTACAAACATACTTACATACTTTCACTGATTCAAAGGTTTCTTCGTGCACACAAAACAAACACATGAACTCGCTCAACTTTTGTTGATGTTTTCAAACTACATGTATTTTAGGGAATTAAAAGTGGATCTGGCGGGCGTTTGGATGTTTCAAGTTGCATTAAGAATAAAGGATGTCATCCGTTGTCTTAGGGTTTGGTTAGTGTGTCTTATCCTGGACGAGACACGTCTACCAAAGCCTGATTTTATTTAGAGTCTTTTGATGAGTCCTTATGGAGCTCTAAACAATTCGTATGGTTTGTAATTCGAATTTGAAGTCTATGTGTCAAGACAATGTTATGATGTTTTTAAACTTATTTAATGGATGATCATCGTTAGTTTTATCATATAGATGTTGTTATGATTGAATGCAATGATATTAAGCAAGTCACACATTTCTTCCGCAAAAAGTCAGGGTGTAACAGTTGAATGATCTCGTCTTACGTGTGACTCAACTCTCGGGTCAAGGTACGGATTGATTTTTTGGATATGGTTTATCTCCTGACTGGCCAAGAGGGTAAAAACGGATTAAAAGAAGCGGGTAGGAAGTTGTGTGTTTAAATGTATAAAGTCTTTATGCCATGCCTTATGTAATTTAAATAAGGTGTGTTATAAATAGGGTTCAGATTAGCTTTGGTGTAATGATGTACTTTGAATGAATCAAGTTACCTACACCGGTACATATGTGTTGCTATCTCCTCAAATATTGTGGATCCATATAGAAATTTTAGTGGGTTGTATTTAAGTAGCCGTTCAAATAACAAAATGGCCCATGATTTTGAACTAACTGCCCCAAATGATGCAGCTTTTTATTAACCAATGGTGACATATGTACATATTAGTTTAAGTTTAAAAAGTAAAAGATACATATCCAGGTGGCAAGAAACTTGCCATCACACGAAAACGAACACCCTGCAAGCGGATGAACATCCTCAATCTCACTACAATCCAAAGCAAAACTTTGCCTTGTGACCTGCCCAATAAATCTTTGCATCCACATCTTCATCCAGATCATAGCTCTTTCTCTTGGCCCCTCCCAACCTTACTATAGCTTTCACTACTAAATCTTTCGCCCAATCTCATACCGTGCCTTCAACAAAAGTCGTAGACCACTCTGTATTTTGGGGTAGGTTAGTATGTTAAGAAAGTGCATAAAATCGGATAACTCATAACTCAATTCTATTAAAAAACATTTATCGTTATTTAAATATCGTAAACTTTGCGATCATAATTGACATACTAAATATTTGCAACAATTTTGAGATTTTTGGACAAAAGTAACAAAACTATATATTCCTCGAGTACGATGACGTATAAAAGCAATAGTAGTATTGTAGTAGTAGTCCAACGGAAAGATGCCACGTAGAAGAAATGAGTGCTATAGCCGCCGTGAGCATAACAAAAGAATCCTTTAGATGGATCATTGCATATACAAAAAAAAACTATATTAGCGGATATAGCCTTAGATGAATCATTTAGATAGATCACTACGTATAAAATAAAACATATTAGAAAAATACAAAACTCTATAAGATGAATCAAACTTATTTCACTTCATTTTAACAAACATATCTAACAATGCTGCAAAACCTGCAAAGCATGTGCTGCACCAAGAACAGAAAAGAAAGAAAGGCATAAGTTATTACCATTTGTTCATCTTTGAGAATTGAAACTAACGGAAGCATGAAGAAAATGGAACATGTTGACTTATAAAGTCAAAATACTATATAGTTACTTTAAATCTGGATAAAAAGGGATCATACTTTAATCTTTATTACTAAACCGGTTAACTTAAATGCAATTTGCTATGTATCAGAATTTAGAGCAATCTAGATGCACTTGCTAATTTAGAGCAAAGACTTTAGTAAGAAATTTACGTATTAAAGGATCCATTTTTTAGTTCAAAGCTGCATTGGTATTAGAATTTAGAGCAACAATATTAAACTTTAATCTAAGTGTATGTCGTTTGCGGATCAACCATCCTTCCCTGCCCATGTGACTTGTACTTAAAAATGCCTTATTTCAACCAAAAATCTTTTTGACCCGCTACTGACCCACCCATCTTGCCATCTTTAATAAAAATAAAATCATGAAGCAAAACCATTAGCATTTAACCTGGATTAACATCAAGTATAGTATGGTTGTATGGTGATTACCAGCTGGAACATCGTTGAGGAAAGTGAAACATGTGTAAAAAAATGAGTGCATGAGACGGTACCTTTCTCTTTCGGTATTTCTTTCAATTTCTTCAAGAGAGTGTAGCCGCGACTTTAAGTTCACTCTTGGTCGCTCAGATGCCTGATGGGCATCGGCTGGTCCAACTAAGTTATTTACCGAAGAATTCACATTTCCATAAGCACTTGTAGTAACTAACTCCCCTGACTGTGGTGTGGTCTACAAGCACACGACCACTATTAAAACATCAATACTGATCAAAAGTTCAAAAGAGACATTATCAAAACATTCCAACTTAAAATACCTGCTTATAAGCTACAAGTGGTTCAATACTATCAACTGGTTATTTTGATTCCCAAACTTGGTCATTAGTAGAAATTATTTCTTTATCCAAGAAATATTTCCTTTTTATTAGGATAAAAACACACCTTTTCCACAATTTCTTTATCGATGACACTCTTCCCTAAGTCAATATGTGCGTCTGAAACAAACCAACGTTAAAATGAGAATCACAAAATCATGAAAATAAAATCTTAAAAGTTCCAAAAAACAAAAGCATATGCCATATTTTATAAAAAGAATTGTCAACAAAACTGGCCCAACTAAACCCTAGATTTATTAACCAGAATCACCAAAACACTAGTTCTTTAAGATGAAGATTTCGAGCGTATAATGATTATTTCTGCTGAAGGCGATGCATGTAGAACTGGCAGCCACACCACCCTTAGTTGTTCATCGATTGGAACACAATTAGACCTCGTATTCACTCTCATATATTCCAAGCTCAACATATTGCAGGTCTGATAAAGAGAGTGCTTATTGACGTTACCCATTGTATATTTTTTATAGGTTTTGAGATTTTATATATGTATGTATGTATGTATGTATGTATGTATGTATGTATGTGTGTGTGTGTGTGTGTGTGTGTGTCTGTATGTTAAAAAGAGTTCAAAACTTACCCAATGTTGATTTTTAGCATGATAAATAATCAACTATTTTTTGACAAAATGTCTTCCATGATTCATTAGCAAGAGCCTTAACAATGTGACCAATTTTTTCCCTAAAGAAGGTAAAAGAACAAACATCAAATGATGTACAAAGATAATTATTAATGATTCAAAAAAAGCATAAGATAGACATAACCACATTAAACATATCATCTTGCCTCTGTACAGTCTCGTCAACAGGATATCATGATAAAGAATTACCTCATCCTCTTGCAACTATAATCGCAAGCTCCTAAAAACATGAAAAAGTGTATACAACTGTTATGGGTGAAATTCTGAGCCCATATCCTGACTTTGTATCTTGATTTTTTATTAGTTGTATATGATCAGGATATCGAATCAGGATACCATATCAGGATACCGGGTCAGGATATTGGTAACATCTTGAGGCAGTATCCTGACTATTACTAACGATTGGCTTGTAAAACGTTGGTCACAAGGGACTAACGTTCATAAGGACCAAGTCATCCTGAAGACCCGCTCAAATTGGTCAGGATAAAGACGTTGATGGCGGAAGAATAGCTCTTGTAACGGTTGGCATTGAAGAAAGGCATGTTTTATGGAAGCTGGTCAAAGATACTAATGTTGTAACGGTTATGGAAGCTTAAATCCCGGAATTATGGTTAATATGCGCGTGGAAAACTAGTAGAAATAGCCCCCAACGTTCAGAATGGAATATTCTCAGCATCCCGGAATAATAGGAGAGTTAGTTTGTTATTTGTAACTATAAATAGAAGGCCATATCAATAGGAACACACACTTCACTCTCTACTCTCGAACTCATACTTCTTTTTTTCTATTACGCACAAACACTCAACACTTGTAATTGTTGTACCACTTAGCATTGATCTGAGCCATATCCTGCACTGTATCCTAGTTATTCAAGCAATAAGAAGAATAAGGCAGCCGACGATTGTCAGCTCCCGAGGTTTTATGCCAGAGATCTAGATTGATCAAGGGCTTTCCTCGTATATCTCGTGTCAACCTTTACATTTTTGCTCATTGTTTGATTATAGATACAGCTCGATATCCTAAGCCGTATCCTGATAACGGTTTTTGCAAACAACTTAATCAGCATATTTTCAACACATTCTTTAGCACACTACCTCACAAAACTAATTTGATCACTTAATTGCTTCGGTAATTTTTGACCAAAACAATTTGGCGCCCACCGTGTGGCAAGTGGTGCTATTTTTAATCAATACTTTGTTAAAATCATTACTCGATTTTCTGTTTTCGAAATTCTTTTCAAAACTATTTCTAATGGCTTCTCAATCGAATTTGAACTCTTCTTCCATGTCTATTTCAACCTCTGCTGCTATTGGTACATTACCTCCTCCACCTTCACAAGTTCAGACTTTTCAGAGGAGAAATGAAAGACACACACCGAGAGAAATTCCTGCTGCTCAGAATGTTTCTAGATCCGGAAATTCAGGGAGAACCCATATCCTTGCTTCTAATAACGAAATTCTATCTTTGCTTGGTAGTATACAGGAACAAATGAAGAGGCAGCAAGAAACTAACCAGACGATCATGAAGGATATACAACTCTTGAAGTCAAACTCTAGGAAACCTGTGGAGGATACAACTACTCCTCTATAGCCCAGGATGCTGATCTTTAGTTCAGCAACATTTACCGAGGATAATCAAGGCAACATGATACTGAGTCAGTCCCGGAGCAACATGCTGGAGATACCATCATCCGCCAGGATATCGACCGTGAGGGATCCGGGATATGGCCTAGGATATGGCAAAAGTCAACAGGCTGGTAACATGTTTGCCAATATCAGTATCCCTGCTACTAATAATTCTGATTCTTTGCAGGATATAGGTGTAACACCAGTATTGACCAGGGAACTTCAAAAATTGAAGGATATGATATCCAGTGTACCTAGGGTGGTTCAGCCAATTCCTGAAGTGTCCCAGGATAGCCACATGATATCCCGATTTGCTCATCCAATTTGTGATGCTGAAATTCCAAAAAGATTCCAGACTCCCAGCATAAAGTTGTATGATGGGACGACAAATCCTGAGGAGCATATTGCCCAGTATAGGGAAAGGGTGGAAACAAATCCAATCCTACCAGAACTTAAGCAAGCATGCTTATGCAAAGGCTTCGGTTCAACTTTAACAGGATCGGCCTTAAAATGGCTTTTAAATGTTCCATCTTATTCAATTACATCATTTTCTCATTTAATTAATTTGTTTATTAGTCAATTTTCTTGTAGCAGGAGCTTTGAGAAACTAACAAGTGATCTTTACAGGATAACACAAGGATCACAAAAATCCCTAAGGGATTATGTTAACAAATTTAGTAGAGAATCCTTGGATATCCCACACCTCGATGTTGCTACAGCAGTCCAAGCATTCAAGATGGGACTGCAAAAGGATTCCCAGTTTTATCAGGATCTTGTGATGAATGCTTGCAGGAACTTGGACGAAGCTCGAAACAGGGCCTTGAGATATATCAGGCTGGAAGATGATAAGAAAATGCAAGAGAGGATGAATGCATCCTCAACATATGAACCAACTAACAGGAAGTCAGAATCCTCGTACAAACCATACTGCTCCAAGCCGTATGGTAGAAACGATAACAAGAAAGTGAACGCTGTTGAAGATGAGGATCCTGAGGAGTATCCTGAATTGTCGGGATATTGTTTTTCTGTTAATATACCTGAACTAATGTATGCTATGCAGGGTTTAGGAGACAAAGCGAGGTGACCTAGGAAAAACCAACAAAAAGCTGATTGGAAGGATAAATCCAAGTGGTGTGCCTTCCATGAGGATTTTGGACATGTTATGAAGGATTGCATAGCCCTGAGGAAGGAAATAAGCTACCTACTAAGCAAAGGATATCTGAAGGATCTTCTGGGCAGAAAGAAGAATAAGGGTCAGGATATTGAGAAGGATTCTGAACGAGCAGCATCACCTCCCGCCGACGCCAAGATAATTAACTTTATTTCAGGATGGTCTGATATCTACAGAACTTCTTATTCTGCAGCCAAAAGACATGCAAAGGAGGCTAAGGCCGAAAGGGGAAATAAGCCAACCAGGATATCGACCCTCACAACTGATAAAGTGATCACGTTCGATAGTGATGACAGGGATACTGTCCAGGATCCTCACCATGATGCTTTGGTAATAACTTTATATGTTGCTAACCATTTTGTACGCAGGATATTGATGGACAATGGCAGCTCGGTCAACATCATCCAATTGGAAACCTTGGAGAGAATGAACATCCCCGAGATGGAGATTACCTCAAAGTCCACTGTGCTTGTAGGGTTTAGTGGAGAAGCAAAGAATACTGTTGGGGAGATAAAACTGCCCGTATATGTCGAAGGAGTAAACTCGATGCAACGGTTTTGTGTCATGGATTCATTATCCTGCTATAATATTGTATTGGGCAGGCCATGGATTCACGATATGAAAGTTGTACCTTCCACCTATCATCAGTGTGTCAAGATCCCTACTCCTTGGGGGGGGGGTAGTCAAAGTTGAAAGTGACCAACAAGAGGCGAAGGAGTGCTACTCCTCTTCAATGAAGGCCTCAAGAAAATCCAAAGCAGGATAGCAATTAAAGATGCGAGCCCAGGATATCGTGGAGGCTTCAGAGCAGGATGTTAAGAAAATTATCCTGAACCAGAATAATCCAGATATCTCGGTGCTCGTAGGAACCATTATCCCTGTATCTTGTAGTATCAGGGAATGCCGTAAGTGCTGTTTTGGTCAAGGATCACGAAGGTCAGCAATATCTTGTCTATTATGTTACTAAAAGTTTGTTAGATGCTGAAACTAGATATTCTCATTTAGAAAAATTAATATTAGCCCTAGTTATGGCATCAACAAAGCTTAGACATTACTTTGAGACACATAGGATTCATGTTAAAACCAATTATCCTGTTAAGAATGTGCTTAGGAAACCTGAGATGTCGGGTAGAATGGCTAAGTGGTCAGTAAAATTAAGTGCCTATGATCTAATATATGAACCTAGAAATGCCATAAAATCTCAGGCTTTAGCCGACTTTGTGGCTGATTTCGGTAGTGATATTCAGGATGAAGAAGACCTAGAAGTTCAGCAATTAAGAGAAATCCTTAGCATCCTGGACATTATACACTGATGGTGCCTCTAATGTTAGAGGAGTAGGATTGGGTATACTACTAAAATTGCCACAGGGGGACATAATCCCCAGGCTATTAGATGTGAATTTCCTGCCACTAATAATGAAGCAGAATATGAGGCTTTGATTGCAGGGTTAGAATTGGCTAAGAGCATGAATATTAAAAGTTTGCAAGTATATGTTGACTCCTTGTTAATCACTAATCATTTTAATGGATCCTATTCAGTTAAAGGTGAGAAGTTAATCAAATATCTCGATATTCTCAAAAAATTAGCAGGATATTTCGATGTTTTTACACTTGAACAGGTACCAAGAGAGGATAATGCTGAAGCGGATGCCTTGGCAAACTTAGGATCATCAGTCAGGATACCGGAGGGAACCCAAATATTGATACTTCATATCCTGTATCCTGCCATGGATCCCTTCAAAGCTCAGGATAAAGAGGTAACAAGCATTCAGGATCCTGGTCATGATCCTGAGAAGGATACTGGATCCTGGATGACTCCAATCATAAGATATCTCAAGGAAGGACACATTCCTGAAGACGAAAATCCTAAGGCATTTAGGATGAAGTTATCACGATTCACCATTATAAATAATATTTTGTATAAGAAATCTCTTGCAGGTCCATACCTAAGATGCTTGAAGGATCTTGAGGCCATGGAAGTGCTTCAGGATATACACGAAGGAGACTGTGGCAACCATACTGGGGGCATATCTCTGTTCTCGAAAGTATTAAGAACAGGATATTACTGGCCAACCATGAGAAAGGATGCCGCGGAGTATGCTCAGAGATGCGATGCATGTCAAAGACACGGCAACATCCTGCATCAGCCTGCAGAACCATTATATCCTATCGTATCCCCTTGGCCGTTTATGAAATGGGGTATGGATATAGTGGGAAAGCTTCCAAAGGCTCCAGGAGGAAAGGTTTTCATGTTGGCAATGACGGATTATTTCTCCAATTGGGTTGAAGCAGAAGCCTTTGTCCAAGTTAGAGACCAAGAAGTAGTATCCTTCATAAAGAGAAATATCCTGACCAGGTTTGGAGTACCAGCCAAGATAATCTGTGATAATGGTTCTCAGTTCATAAGCAAGAGGACTACTGACTTTTGCAAGAGTTGGGGAATCAAAATGATCACATCTACCCCGGTACATCCTCAAGCAAATGGGCAAGCAGAATCCTCAAACAAGATAATAGTCAACAACCTGAAAAAGAGACTAGGAGCTAAAAAAGGAAGATGGGCAGAAGAAATACCCTTTGTTTTGTGGGCTGATAGAACAACAATAAAGAGTGCAACTGTCCAAGCCCCTTTCTCCTTAGTATTTGGAGCAGAAGCGGTGATCCCAACAGAAATGGTGATACCTACGGCAAGATCCAATCACCAGGATCCTGGGGGCAGAATCCTGAAGCAATGTGCCAAGAATTAGATACTGTGGATGAAATAAGGATGGCGGCATATCAACAGAGGATATCCAGAGCGTATAACAAGAATATAAGGACTAGAAGGTTCCAAGTCGGAGATTGGGTGTTAAGGAAAGCTTTTCAGAATACTACAAATCCTGCTGATGGAAAGTTGGCTCCAAAGTGGGAAGGACCCTATGAGATTGAATCGAAATCCGGAAAAGGAGCATACTAGCTTAAGAATATGGAGGGGGATATACTACCAAGATCCTGGAATGCTATACATCTCAAAGCCTATTTCAAGTGAGTTTAGAATTTAATTTCTAACTCAAGATGGTATGAATTCTGTCTCTTTTAAATATAATTTATTTTATTTGAACCCAATACTAACTTAAGCATCGGAGGGGTGTTAGCCAAGCTAACACCCACCTTAGTTTAAGGTTGTTTTGCAGAATATGCTTCGGGATATAGCTCCAGGATACACACTAAGGATACTTCGAAAGATTAGAGGATTGGCCCCCTCTCTCACGTTTAAGGGATCCTGATCCCTTCACAGGTTTAAAGGTATTCACCTTTCTCACGAATTGGGTTTAAACACCCCGCCTGGAGCACAAGTTATCCAGGGATAGTTCAAGGTGACGGGACCAGTTCATGTAAAAGTGGCTGACAATTTCATTACTGTTGGCTATACCCTGGATCCTTAAGGTATATGAGGATTGATCACCCTCTCTCGCGAAAGGGTATTTTCATACTCTCTAAGGTTTAAAGGTTTTCACCTTTCTAAGTCTTGGAGTTTATACACTCCCGCCTGTAGCGCACAGAAATTTGGGATTTTCCCCAGGATACTAAGGGTTTATCCCCAGTACATTAAGGGTTTATCCCCAGTAAAACTAAAGTTTTTAACAAGATTGCAAAGATATGACAAGCGGTGATTACACACGTTCTTTTGTGGATAAGAAGCTACGAAGTTTAATCACTAAGTGAAGAAATACTCAAGTATGTCATGCACTGATGCAATATCCTGCACAGACAGGGGACATCCATGCCGGGGATATTGCAAAGGATTCAAAGGTTAAGGTTGGAAATTATTGCCTAAGTGTTTCTGGTATGATTTATTATTCAAGTCTCGAAAACCTTATCTAAATGATCTAAGTTTTCTAAAAAGTCATATTCAACCAAGTTTTGTCTAACATTTAGAAGACATTTCATCAGTATCCTGACCAGGATATTTGATCAGGATATTCAAAACATACCTTTCAAAATAAAAAATAACAACAACGAATAAGGCTAAAAGGTTAGTTTATTATTATTGGTCCAAAAGATTGTATTCTTGGTTTCATCTCAAAAGAGACCCATTCACCAAGAACACAATTAAGTTTTTAAATCATATTTACATAAACAGTTGAAGGCTTCGTCCTGAAAACACAGGATCCCTCCACCTTCAACTGTCAAACTATTCTACTTGCAGGAAATTAAAATTGTTCTAAGTGCAGGATGGCCAGATGATTTAGACCCTACAAAATACAAGTATCATTAAAGACAAACTAACCAGGATACAGGTTCAGTATATGTGTACGGGATACAGGATCTGGATACTTACCTTACTAGGGAAGGAGATCATGGGCTCGATGGATTCCATGAAGCCAAGGTCACCATAAGAGAAACCTTCGGCAGCAGCAGCAGAGGGCTTAGAGCTGATGGCAACATATGGCTCCTTTTTCACCAAGGCAGTCTTAGAAAAGTTGTCAAGCTCCTCTAGATCAAAAGTAGCAGGTGTTTTGGTCAAAAATCACACAAGGATAATGCAACCAAACTTTATGTAAATGGGGTATGATGCTTGGTTTATTGAAAAAGTAAAGGATCACTTCAGTGAGAAATATGCAAAGACACAATGATTTATACGAGGAAAAAGCCCTTGATCAATGTATGATCTCCGGCATAAAAAACCTCGGGTGATGGCAACTACCGATCACCAAACTTCAATATAAGAAAAAATGGTTACAACTTCGGATGATAATAAGCTGAGTACAAGGATCACTATAGTTTCGAGTGTCTAAGCGTGTGAGAATTGTGTTGTGTGTTCTTCCGAATGGAGAAGAGTGTTATATATACAAGTGTAGGTGACCTATTTTAGGTAAAAAGACTAACAATCAGCTCATTACCCCTTTAGAAATAAAAGTAAATCTAGCCTAAATTGTCGCCCTTAAATCATGCCAAGTTTCCATATCCTTTGCAACGTCCATCTCTGATTAAGCACATGCTATAATTGTAAAGACGCGTCCTTTGATTATGATGCTAAGAGCGGATCCTGCTAGTCATTCCTGCAAAACAACATTAAAGTTAATGAAAGCAACTGTTAGCATGAGGATCCTTATGATGGTCCGTGATCCTGATCCTGGAACTCTGCTGAGGATCACTATCTGCCAAAGAAACAAGGATCACTGGCTAGGATCACATGTAAGGATCATGTATTGTAAAAATCCAGCCCTAACAATTGCCCCCAAAATATAAGGAGTGATTTTGTAAATAAATGAGTTATATTTTGCTTTGATCTTATCTGCAACGAACAACTCGGATAACTAGCCGTTAATCTCGAACTAGCCGTTGCAATTCTTACGTCACTGAGGTGACATCCCTGCAAATCATGATTATAAATAGGAGATAGGGTTAGGATCAATCTGCATTTAAATTCAAGATATTCTCCTTTTATAATCTCTACCGAAGATCGATCAGGTATTCTCTTCTCTTTCTTCCTTCTTTTGCTCTGTTTTTCTGCTCCCTGTTTTCATTCTTCGGTTAGTATGTTGCTCCGGAATTCCCCTCATAAGGATCACAAGAAGAGCAGCCCCCTGATAAGCCAAGGGATCATTAAAGATTCTCCCACGGAGAGATGCTACTTTACTGATGCTCATGTTGATAGAATCCGTCACTGTTTTCCGGCGGATACTGTCTTCAAGTCTTTTACTCCCACTGCTCTGAGTGATTTTGTTTCCGACGCCTGGGTGGCCTTTCCTGCAACTCCGTTTACCATAGGATATTCATATCCTTTTCCAGCCTTCACCCAATCCTTCTTTTCTCTGACCGGCATGTCCTATATCCAAGCCATGCCGATGATCTGGAGGGTTCTGTGTACCCTTGAGAGGATCATCGAGCAGGAGGGGATTGACTTAGGGATGTCGGAGCTGGCTGAGCTATATGATCTTACCACGTTTGGTTCCTGTCGATACTTGCTGAAACGGAAAGCCGGGGAGGATCACCCTGTTTTTAAGGTTACCAAAAATGACACAAACTGGAAGCGACGTTTCTTCTTTGTTAGGAGGGATACCATCCCTAACGAGAAGGATCTGCCCAAGGAGTGGGCCACTCATGGTAGGATAGAGGATCCTGGAAGGATCACTATCAAACTTGTCTCTTATGATAAGGATCACTAATGTCTTTTTTGTCTTTTGTGCAGCTATCTCCATTGCTCATCTCAAGTTAACCCCTGCTGCAAGAGAGAGGGTTCTAGCTTTCAAGAAGCTTGATCCTGAAATCAGGAGTTTCCAGATTGCCATTCAAGATTCACAGGAAGTATCCTCCGCATCTGCCACAATGTCAAGTAAGTATCTTCATTAAAAAGTAATTCTATGTAGGATCTTTAAATTAGTTAAAGTACTTATCTTGTTTTGATTATGTAGGTGCTGGGAAATCTGTCAAGTCTGCCTCCAAGTTCGGTATTGATGAACTCGCCAATGTCAAGCCTTCAAGGAAGAAGACCCCTGCTGCTAGTCCTTCTGCTTCAGCCCCTAAAGCTCCTATCAGGGGTAAGGGAAAGAAGAGAAAGGCTTCTGA
This sequence comes from Helianthus annuus, assembly GCF_002127325.2. NCBI lineage: Eukaryota > Viridiplantae > Streptophyta > Magnoliopsida > Asterales > Asteraceae > Helianthus > Helianthus annuus. The sequence continues at coordinate 167,087,865 of NC_035442.2, forward strand.
GGATCTTCAAGGATTTCCCCTGATCCGCCAGCAGTTTCTTGATTATTTCAACGAGGTTAGGATCACTGCCCCTGTTGGTTATCCTGACGGTTTTGAGGATCACCTGTGTCTGACGTCATATTTTGTTTTTCTTGCAGAAATTTACTGAAATAGAGACTTATGTTAACCACGTTGAAGATCAAGATCGCCAAATTGCCGACCTCCAACAGATGGGTGTGCTGAAGGATCTCAAGATAGTTGATCTTGAGAAGGAGCTCCGGGCTACCAAGGATGAAGCTGTCAAAGCACTGATCAAGTTTGACTACGAGAAGCATGATATCACCCAGGATGCTAAGGTCTCTGCTGCGATAACCATGTATAAGATCCAGCTGCAGATGGCTGCGGAGGCTCAGGATCCTTCCTTTGACAAAGGCACATGGGACGTGGAAGGTTGGAAGGCAAGGCTGGCAGAGTTGGAGGATGATGATGATGCTGAGGATATCCCAATGCTGGAGGGTGGTGATGCTGGCAAGGATCAGGGTGGAGAAGCTAGTGGAGCCGGTGGTGATGGAGCAGCGAAGGTTTGAGCTGCAGGATTGGGCAATGATGGATATTTCGAGACTAGGCCGGAGCCCATTTTTTTAGGTTTGGTAGTGGTTTGTGGTTGTGATGTTTGAAACAATTATGGTTTGTAACTTTGAACAATAGTTTTTAGGGTTAAGGATCCTGGATCCTTTGAACAGTAGGTAGGATCGCAAATGGTGGAGGGATCCTCTGCTTTGGGGGATGAAGCCTTTGTGATCCTGCCGCCTTTTAATTTCCTGCACCTGCTGAGACCGCATAGACAATGGACACCCTTTGCCAACCCATGTGGACGGGCCACGTTTTGCTGGTAGAAATGTGGGTTGGCAATTTTGACAACTTTTTTGAAAGGGTTTAAGATCCTTTGTTAATAATATAACTTTAATCTTTCTGGCTTATCTCGTGTTGTTATCCTTTATTTGTCTTCTTATTTTCCAGTTTGTTTTAGAAACATATTTGTTAGAGTAACAAGAGTTGAGCAAACCATGTTTAATAAATTTAGGATATGATCCTAGATCAAATATCCTGACACTGAAAATTTTTGAAGTACTTCAATTTCAAGGACCATAGGTTTAGTTGTCAAAGTGTAAGTGTTGTTTAGTATAATCAAAATAGTCAAGGATCATACCTGAGGATCCAAGTTAGGATCCTAACCTTTAATCAAGATAACCAAAAGTGAAATTTTAACGGATAATAAGGATTAAGGATCCTTATTTGTTTAACTTCGAGAACCTGAAAAACGGAACATAACTTGGGACTAAGCCAATGTAAAAGATAAATTAATAACTGGGGACATGCCCAAAGGATAAATGGGGATGATCCCAAAGGATCACTGGGGACAAGCCCAAAGGATAACTGGGGACAAGCCCAAAGGATAACTGGGGACAAGCCCAAAGCTCAAGGATTTGGGCATCAGTGGTGAATGATCCTCTGCCGCTTTCTTTTGTCTTTTGAGATCTCCAATTTCCCTGAGGATCCTCTCGTTAGTTTCATCTTGCCGCTGCATACGATCCTTCATCTGCAAAATTAAAGCAAATACATCACTAGTACTGGGAATAGAAGAATTCATAGCAGAAGAAGATAGAGGTTTAGAGAAAGTGGGAGTTGATCTCTTCTCAGTATTTTTTTGAGATCCTGCCGGTGGAGGAGGCAAGGTGATCTGTGATGAGGTGACCGCAGACATCGCCGTGGACGTGTTCTTCAATGATGAAGCCATGTAACTTTTTGAAATGATTTCGAACAAAAGATTTTCTTATGAATGAAGCACCAATTGCCCCACGGTGGGCGCCAAACTGTTTTGGTCAAAAATCACACAAGGATAATGTAACCAAACTTTATGTAAACGGGGTATGATGCTTGGTTAATTATGAAAGTAAAGGATCACTTCTGTGATAAAGATGCAAAGACACAATGATTTATACGAGGAAAAAGCCCTTGATCAATGGATGATCTCCGGCATAAAAAACCTCGGGTGATGGCAACTACCGATCACCAACTTCAATATAATAAAAATGTAGTTACAACTTCGGATAGTAATGAGCTGAGTACAAGGATCACTGAGTGTCTAAGTGTTTGAGAGTTGTGTCGTATGTCGTGTGTCTTCTTCCGAATGAGGAAGAGGGGTATTTATACAAGTGTAGGTGACTTATTTTAGGTAAAAGGACTAATTATCAGCTCATTACCCCTTTAGAAATAAAGACAATCTAGCCTAAATTGCTGCCCATGAATCAAGCCATGTTTCCATATCCTGTGCAACGTCCTTCTTCAATTAAGCTCTTGCCATATTTGTGAAGACGCGTCCCTGGATCATGATGTCTAGAGCATATCCTGCTAGATGGTCCTGCAAAACAATATTGTATTAAGCGGAAGTGGCCGTTAGTATGAGGATCACCATAATGTCCCATGATCCTGATCCTGGAGTCCTGCCGAGGATCACTGTCTGCCAAAGAAATAAGGATCACTGGTTAGGATCATGTGTAAGGATCACCTATAATAAAAATCCAGCCCTAACAATTGCCCCCAAAATATAAGGAGTTAATTGTAAATAGACGAGTTATATTTTGTTTCGATCCTATCTCTAACGGGCGACTCCAAGAAACTAGCCGTTATGTTCGGACTAGCCGTTGTGATCATTACGTCAGAGATGTGACAATCCTGCAGATCATGATTATAAATAGGAGATAGGGTGAGGATCAGTTTGTATTTAAATTCGGGATACACTCCCTTTATATTCTTCACCGAAGATCGATCAGGTACTCTCCTCTTCTCTTTTTCTTCTCTCTACTCTCTTTGCTCTGTTTTCCGTTTCTACTTTGTTTCTGTTCCAAACATGTTGCTCCGGAATTCTCCGCACAAGGATTCCAAGAAGGGTAGTCCCTTAAAAAGCCAGGGGATTATCAAGGATTCTCCTACGGAGAGGTGTTGCTTTAGTGATGCTCACGTAGACAAAATTCGTCATTGTTTTCCGGCGAATGCCGTTTTTAAATCCTTTGATCCTACTGCTTTGAGCGACTTTGTCTCGGATGTCTGGGTGGCTTTTCCTGTTACCCCGTTTGCTATAGGGTACTCGTATCCTTTTCCAGACTTTACCCAGTCTTTCTTTTCCTTAACCGGCATCTCTTACATCCAAGCTATGCCGATGATCTGGAGGGTTCTTTATACCTTCGAGAGGATCATCGAGCAAGAAGGGATTGATCTGGGGATGGCGGAGTTAGCTGAGTTTTACGATCTCACCACCTTCGGTTCTCACCGATATTTGTTGAAACGGAAGGCTGGGGAGGATCACCCAATCTTCAAAGTTACCAAGAATGATACAAACTGGAAACGTCGGTTTTTCTTTGTTAAGAGGGATTCCATCCCGGATAGGAAGGATCTGCCCAAGGAATGGGCCACTCATGGTAGGGTAGAGGATCCTCGAAGGATCACTATCAGTCCTGTCTCATATGATGAGGATCACTGATGTCTTTTTTCCTTTGTCTTTTATGCAGCTATTTCCATTGCTCGTCTGAAATTAACCCCTGCTGCAAAAGAGAGAGTGTTAGCTTTTAAAAAGCTTGATCCTGAAGTTAGAAGCTTCCAAATCACTATCCAAGATTCTCAAGAGATATCCTCTGCATCTGCCACAATGTCAAGTAAGTATCCTTATAGAAAATAAGTTTTATGTAAAAGTATTTAATTTAACAAGGGAACTTATCTTGTTTTTGAATTGTGTAGGTGCTGGAAAATCTGCCAGGTCTGTTAAATCTGCCTCCAAATTTGGGATAAGTGATCTTGCCAATGTCACGTCTTCAAAGAAGAAGGCTCATGCTGCCAGTCCTTCAGCATCAGCTCCCAAAGCGTCTATCCGGGGCAAGGGAAAAAAGAGGAAAACCTCTGAAGATCTCCAAGGATTTCCCCTCCTCCGTCAGCAATTCCTTGACTACGTGAATGAGGTAAGGATCACTGCCCCTGTTGGTCATCCGTTTCGAATATCCTGTTTGTGTGTCCTGTTTCTTCGAGGATCATCCGGTTCTGAACTTACCTTATTTCCCTATTTGCAGAAACTTGCCGAGATTGAGACTTATCTTGGCCATGTTGAGGACCAGGAGAGCCAAATTGCCGATCTCCAGCAAATGGGTGTGTTAAAGGATCTCAAGATAGGAGATCTTGAGAAGGAACTCCGGGTCATGAAGGCTGAGGCTGCTCAGAGGTTGATCGATATGGATAACGAGAAGCAGGAGATCACCCAAGATGCTAAGGTCTCCGCGGCAATTGCTATGTACAAGATACAACTTCAGATGGCCGAGGAGGCTCAGGATCCTACCTTTGACAAAAGCTCGTGGGATGTTGAAGGTTGGAAGGCAAGGCTGGCAGACCTGGAGGACGAGGATGAGGCTGAGGAGATCCCCATGCTGGAGGGTGGTGATGCTGAGAAGGATCAAGGTGGAGATGCTGGTGGTGATGAAGCAGCGAAGGTGTAGGCTGCATGATTGGGCGATGATGGATATTGTTGACTAGGCCGGAGCCCAATTTTTTAGGTTTGATAGTGGTTTTTTGTGGTTGTTGATGGTTTGAAACAATTATGGTCTGTAATATCTGAACAATAGTTTCTTAGGGTTAAGGATCCTGGATCCTTTGAACAATAGGTAGGATTGCAAAAGGTGGAGGGATCCTCTGTTTGGGGGATGAAGCCTTTGTGATCCTGCCGCTTTTATTTCCCTGCACAATGCTAAGACCGCATAGACAATGGACACCCTTTGCCAACCCATGTGGACGGGCCACGTTTTGCTGGTAGAAATGTGGGTTGGCAATTTTGACAATCTTTTGAAAGGGTTAATGATCCTTTTATTTAATAATATAACTTAACTTTTCTGGCTTATCTCGTGTCGTTATCCTTTAATTATCCTCTTTTTTCTCAATTGTCTTTGTAGTATATTTATCAAGAGTTGAAAATATGTTTTAATAAATTTAGGATATGATCCTGGATCAAATATCCTGATATCGAAAATATTCAAAGCATTTTAGTTCAAGGATCATAGGTTTGGTTGTCAAAGTATAAGGGTCGGTTAGGATAATGAATATAATCAAAATAGTCAAGGATCATACCTGAGGATCCAAGTCAGGATCCTAACCTTCAATCGAGACAATCGTAGATAAGACTTTGATAGTTAATAAGGATTAAGGACCCTTATGTGTTTAGACTTCCAAAACCTGAAAAGTGAGATATAACTTGGGACTAAGCCAATGTAAAAGATAAATTAGTAACTGGGGACATGCCCAAAGGATAACTGAGAATGATCCCAGAGGATCACTGGGGACAAGCCCATAGGAATCTGGGGACAAGCCCAAAGGATAACTGGGGACAAGCCCAAAGGATCGTATGTAAACTGGAGTATGGCCCTTTCTGGCAACTATCCAAACTTAGTGACATGAAAATGTCAAAACCTTAGCTAACGTGAAAACGTTAGAAACCTTAGGAACGGATGTATGGTACGTCTACCATTATACGTAGGATCCTAAGTATAGCCAGTACGATGAGGTTGTCAGCCCCGAAAGTGGGTACTGGTCCCAAAGACGTGAACTATACCAGGATCATCGTGCGCTGCTGGCGGAAACTGGGGATAATCCCAAGGATAACTGGGGTTAGACCCAAGGATCTGCGGTGCTTTTGAAGATCTTTGACGATATGCTGAAGATACCTGAACTTATCATAACTCAAATGGTTTGTGAGTAGAGGATGAAGGATACATGATCCTTATCCTTAGGTAAAAAGTAAGAAAATGCAATAGTTTCAGGATAAGCATATTACCAGAGTAAGGATCACTGATATCTCCGGGATCCTTCAAGGATACTTCAATGTAAGGATCACATTGAAGGATCATGTTCACATGAAATATCTCTTTAAGTGAACAGCATTCCAGGCTCTTGGTAACAAGTTTCCTTCCATGGTTAGCAACCTGTATGCCCCCTTTCCTGCTTCAGCTTCAATCAAGTAGGGGCCTTCCCATTTTGGTGCTAACTTCCTGTTAGGGCTGGATTTTTACTATAAGTGATCCTTATACGTGATCCTAACCAATGATCCTTGTTTCTTTGGCAGGCAGTGATCCTCAGCGGACTTCAGGATCAGGATCATAGGACGCTATGGTGATCCTTATACTAACGGTCACCTTCGCTTACTACAATATTATTTTGCAGGAACATCTAGCAGGATATGCTCTAGGCATCATGATCTAGGAACGCGTTTTCACAATTATGGCAAGAGCTGAATTGAAGGTGGACGTTGTACCGGATATGGAAACTTGGCTTGATCTAAGGGCAGCAATTTAGGCTAGATTATCTTTATTTCTAAAGGGGTAATGAGCTGATATTTAGTCATTTTACCTAAAATAGGTCACCTACACATGTATAAGTACCACTCTTCTTCATTCGGAAGGGGACACACGAACATACAAGGCAACTCTCACACACTTAGACACCAAAAGCAATAGTGATCCTTGTACTCAGCTCATTATCATCCAAAGTTGTAATCATATTTTTGTTATATTGAAGTCGGTGATCGGTAGTTGCCATCACCCGAGGTTTTTTATGCCGGAGATCATTCATTGATCAAGGGCTTTTTCCTCGTATAAATCATTGTGTCTTTGCATCTTCATCACAGAAGTGATCCTTTACTTTCATAGTTAACCAAGCATCATACCCCGTTTTCATAAAGTTTGGTTACATTATCCTTGTGTGATTTTTGACCAAAACAGTTTGGCGCCCACCGTGGGGCAATTGGTGCTTCATTCATAAGAAAATCTTTTGTTCGAAATCATTTCAAAGAATTACATGGCTTCATCATTGAAGAACACGTCCACGGCGATGTCTGCGGTCACCTCATCACAGATCACCTTGCCTCCTCCACCGGCAGGATCTCAGAAAAATACTGAGAAGAGATCAACTCCCACTTTCTCTAAACCTCTATCTTCTTCTGCTATGAATTCTTCTATTCCCAGTACTAGTGATGTATTTGCTTTAATTTTGCAGATGAAGGATCGTATGCAGCGGCAAGATGAAACCAACGAAAGGATCCTCAGGGAAATTGGAGATCTCAAAAGACAAAAGAAAGCGGCAGAGGATCATTCTCCACTGATGCCCAAATCCTTGAGCTTCGATACTCCAATAATCACTTCCCAGCCATCAGGGATCCCGGACGTGCAAATCATAGGGGAGTCAAGAGGATCACGTCTCAACTCGGCAGCAATGACTCAGACATCAGATTCACATTTTCAGCCAATAGGATCCTATCCTCAGTACATGGGATCCTTCATGAATCCGGGAGCCTATCCGGGGGCACAGCAGTTTCAAGGATCCTCCTTTGTTCCAGGATCATCCCAGGTTCAAGGATCCTCCTTTGTTCCAGGATCATCCCAGGTTCAAGGATCCCCCTTCGTTCCAGGATCATCCCAGATACCAGGATCCTTACAGATGCCAGGATCCCTAAAAAGTTTGAAAACAGGAAGTCTAGATGTCCATCAAGGGGACTTCATCCCAATGCAGACCATTGCTTCCACTGGTCCCTCCGTTGTTCCAGAATCCCAGCAATATGGATTCCCTAACTTGAACCTAATGGGAGGTAACACTTTAAATAATTATCCTACTACTAACCATGGATTCATGCAGGATACAGGTACCAACCATGCTATGGCCAGGGAATTACAGAAACTAAAGGACATGATCTCAAGTGTTCCAGGGGTAGTCAAGCCTATCCCAGAGATTGCAGATGGAAGCCACAAGGTATCTCGCTTTGCACCACCAATTTGTGATGCAGAGGTACCCAAAAGGTTCCATATCCCTACCATGAAGCTGTATGATGGCACAACGGATCCAGAGGAGCATATAGCACAATACAGGGAGAGGATGGAGATCAATCCTATCCCAGAAAAATTGAAGGAAGCATGCCTATGTAAAGGATTTGGATCTACTCTTACTGGATCAGCTCTTAAATGGCTGCTAAGTCTTCCCCCTTACTCTATTACTTCATTTGCCAATTTAGTTAATTTATTCAATAACCAATTCTCTTGTAGTAGAAAATTTGAAAAATTAACTAGCGATTTATACAGGATAACTCAAAATCATAACGAATCATTAAGGGATTATATAACTAAATTTAGTAAAGAATCCTTGGACATTCCCAACTTGGATATGGCTACGGCTGTTGAGGCCTTCAAAATGGGACTGCTTAAGGATTCATTATTCTATGATGATCTTGTTATGACACCATGCAGGAATTTAGATGAAGTAAGAACTCGAGCACTCAGGTTTATCCGGCTAGAGGATGACAAGAGGATCCAGGAGAGACAAGTGGGATCCTCAAAACCGGAGAAGCAAGGATCCTCCTTCAAAAGCAACAAGTTCAAATCCTACCATAGGAATGAGAACAAGAATGTGCATGCTGTTGACCAAGAAGAGGATGATGAAGAATATCCTCCAATCTCAGAATATTGTTTTTCCGTTGATAATCATGAACTAATCCTTGCAATGCAGAATCTAGGTGAAAAGGCTAGGTGGCCCAGGAAGAATGACAAACCATCCGGGACTAAAGACAAGTCCAAATGGTGTGCATACCATGAGGATTTCGGGCATCTAACTGAAGATTGCATAGCCTTAAGAAAAGAAATTGGATACCTGCTAAGCAAGGGGCATCTAAAAGAATTGTTGGGGAGAAAAAAGCAAAGGACCCAGGATCCTGAAAGGATCCCTGAAAAGGCTCCAGCACCTCCGGCAAATGCACAAGTGATTAACTTTATATCCGGAGGATCAGACATTTGTGGTACATCCTTTTCAGCGGCCAAAAGACATGCAAAAGAATCAAAAATGGATAATGGAGAAAGGCCTATTAGAACCTCAAGTGTCTCAGAAGGGAAGATGATAACATTTGATGAGGATGATCGCATTAACATTCAGGATCCTCACCATGATAGTTTAGTTATCACTCTCTTTATCTCTAACCATTTTGTCCGCAGGATCCTTATTGACGGAGGGAGCTCAGTGAACATTATCCAGCTTGATGTTCTGAAGAAAATGGGTATCCCAGAATCAGACATCACACCAAGATCCTCCGTGCTTGTAGGATTCAGTGGAGAAACGAAGAAAACTTTGGGGGACATCAAACTCCCAATCTACGTGGAAGGATTACATAATTACCAAAAATTTTGTGTTATTGACTGTTTATCTTGTTGCAACGTTATCCTTGGCAGGCCTTGGATACATGACATGAAAGCAGTTCCATCTACCTACCATCAATGTGTGAAGCTCCCTAGCCCATGGGGGATAATCAAGATCGACAGTGATCAGCAAGAGGCTAAGGATTGCTATACCTCATCCATGAAGCCAACCTCGAAGCCAAGGGAGCAATAGCAATTACAGTATCCTCCGAGGAATGTCTTGGAGGCAAGGGAACAAGATGTAGATGAAATCCTCTTGGATCCTAGTGATCCTGAATCAAAAATCTATATCGGATCAGGGATCCTTGGCAACATGAAAGAAGACATGATATCCTTCCTCAAAAGAAGAAAATCTACCTTTGCTTGGAAACATGAAGATATGACAGGTATATCTAAGGATATTATTACTCACAAACTTGGCATTGACAGGTCTATCAAACCAATCCATCAAAAAAGGAGGAAGTTTGCACCAGAAAGGAATGCCATTATCCAAGAAGAAGTAGAGAGACTACTTCGAGCAGGTATGATCAGAGAGGTAAAGTATCCTAAATGGTTAGCCAATGTGGTTGTTGTCCAAAAGAAAAACGGAAAGTGGAGGGTATGTGTCGATTTCACTGATTTGAATAAGGCATGTCCCAAGGATCCTTTCCCATTACCCCACATTGACTCCATGGTGGATGCAACAGCGGGGCATGAACTGTTAACCTTTATGGATGCATCATCTGGGTTCCAACAAATCCAGATGGAACCATCTGACCAAGAGGATACAGCCTTTATGACCCCAACCGGTTTATATTGTTATATTGCCATGCCTTTTGGACTAAGAAATGCAGGTGCAACATATCAAAGGCTGGTAAATATGATGTTCAAGGATCAAATTGGAAAAAACTATGGAGGTGTACATAGATGATATGGTGGTCAAGTCAAAGAAAGTTGAGGATCACCTAAGGGACTTGGAAGAAGCATTCGATATCCTTGATAATTATAACATGAAACTTAATCCTTCAAAATGCCATTTTGGTGTTAAGGCAGGAAAGTTCTTAGGATACATGGTAACCCAGAGGGGCATTGAAGCAAGCCCGGAACAAATCAAAGCATTAATAAATATCAAATCTCCTGCCAATGCCAAGGATGTTCAAAGACTGACAGGCAGGATAGCAGCTTTGAACAGATTCATATCGAAATCCTCAGAAAAATGCAAAGAATTCTACGATATCCTAAGGAAGAATAAGAAGTTCGAATGGACTGAGAAGCATGAGAATGCTTTACAAGCCCTTAAAGAATATATGTCCTCAGCACCAGCATTAGCAAAACCGGAGAAAGGAGATGTGTTATCCTTATACCTAGCGGTATCCTCAACCGCTGTAAGTGCAGTCCTTGTCAGGGATCATGAAGGTACACAATATCCTATCTACTATGTAAGTAAAAGTTTGCTTGATGCCGAATCCAGGTACTCACACCTCGAAAAACTTATTCTTGCATTGATCATGGCATCCACTAAGTTAAGGCATTATTTTGAAACCCATACTATTATTGTTAAAACTAATTTTCCAATTAAGAATGTCCTCAGGAAACCAGATATGTCAGGGAGAATGGCTAAGTGGGCAGTAAAGCTTAGTGCCCATGATATAAGATACGAACCAAGAACAGCCATTAAATCTCAAGCATTAGCTGACTTTGTGGCTGATTTCAGTAGTGATCTACAAAAGGAAGCAGAATTGGAGGTCCAACAGCTGGATGAGACCAAGGATCCTTGGATCCTACACACTGACGGATCCTCAAATATCAAAGGCACAGGGCTAGGGATCCTACTAAAATCGCCACAGGGGGACATAATACCCCACTCCATAGCCTGTGAGTTCCAAGCAACTAACAATGAGGCTGAATATGAAGCCTTAATTGCTGGCTTACAGATTGCTAAGAATATGGGGGTAAGATATCTCGAAGTATATGTAGATTCATTACTGATCACCAATCACTTTAATGGATCCTATGCTGTTAAAGGTGAAAAACTAACCAAATATTTAGAGATAGTCAAAGAATTGGCACTCTCTTTTGTTTCTTTTAGCTTAACACAGGTACCAAGGGAGGATAACACGGAAGCTGATGCATTGGCCAACCTAGGATCATCCTTGAAGATTCCAGAAGATATAAGTATCCCTATCATCCATATCCTGGCTCCTGCTATTGAAAATCAGGTGGCCATGGAAATAGAAGAGGATACTGCAATGATCCCTAGTGAAGAAGCCCAACCTTATTCAGGATCATGGATCTCACCAATCATGAAATACTTGCAAAACGGAGAGATCCCAATGGGAGAAAATCCTAGAGCTTTCAGGATCAAGGTATCTCAATTTACAATCCTAAATAATATGCTATATAAACGATCCCTTGCAGGACCATATTTAAGATGTATTGAGGATCCTGAAATCGAAGAAGTATTGAGAGATTTCCATGAAGGAGATTGTGGAAACCACACTGGGGGCAGGGCATTATTCTCAAGGATCCTTAGAACAGGATACTACTGGCCAACCATGAAAAGGGATGCTATAGAGTATGCTAAGAGGTGTGATCCTTGCCAAAGACATAGCAATATCCTTCACCAACCAGCTGAATTACTACACCCCATACCATCCTCTTGGCCATTCATGAGATGGGGGATGGATATAGTTGGCAAGCTCCCTAAAGCACCTGGTGGAAAAGTATTTATGCTTGCCATGACTGACTATTTTTCCAAGTGGACAGAAGCTGAAGCCTTCGCTCAAGTCAGAGAAAAGGAAGTCATATCCTTCATTAAAAGAAACATTATAACTAGATTTGGCATTCCCTCTGAAATTGTATGTGATAATGGCTCCCAATTCATTGGAAGTAGAACCACTAACTTTTGTGACAGTTGGGGAATCAAGATGATCACATCAACACCAGTTCACCCACAAGCCAATGGTCAAGCAGAATCATCCAACAAGATCATCATCAACAATCTAAAGAAGAAGCTAGGATCCAAGAAAGGGAAATGGGCAGAAGAATTACCTTATGTGCTATGGGCTGATAGGACAACTCCCAAGAATGCCACCGGTCAAACACCCTTCTCTTTAGTATTTGGGGCAGAAGCAGTGATCCCAACAGAGATGGTGATCCCAACTGCTAGAACGAGTGCTCGTGATCCTGAAGAAAATGCTACAATCCTAGCTCAGGATTTGGATACTATTGAGGAAAACAGGGATCTAGCTAGGATAAGGATGGCAAGCTACCAACAAAGGATGGCTGGTGCCTACAACAAGAATGTCAGGATAAGGAAGTTCCAAGTCGGAGATATGGTGTTGAGAAAAGCATTTCAAAATACCATCAATCCTGCTGACGGGAAGCTAGCACCAAAATGGGAAGGTCCCTACTTGATTGAAGCTGAAGCAGGAAAGGGGGCATACAGGTTGCTAACCATGGAAGGAAACTTGTTACCAAGAGCCTGGAATGCTATTCACTTAAAGAAATATTTCATGTGAACATGATCCTTCCTGCATGTGATCCTTACATTGAAGTATCCTTGAAGGATCCTGGAGATATCGGTGATCCTTACTCTGGTAATATGCTTATCCTAAAACTATTGCATTTTCTTACTTTTTTCCTAAGGATAAGGATCATGTATCCTTCATCCTCTACTCACAAACCATTTGAGTTATGATAGTTCAGGTATCTTCAGCAAATCGTCAAAGACCCCCAAGAGCACCACAGATCCTTGGGTCCAACCCCAGTTATCCTTGGGATTATCCCCAGTTTTCGCCAGCAGCGCACGATGATCCTGGTATAGTTCACGTCTTTGGGACCAGTACCCACTTTCGGGGCTGACAACCTCATTGTACTGGCTATATTTAGGATCCTACGTATAATGGTGGACGCACCATACATCCGTTCCTAAGGTTTCTAACGTTTTCACGTTAGCTAAGGTTTTGACATTTTCATGTCACTAAGTTTGGATAGTTGCCAGAAAGGGCCATACTCCAGTTTACATACGATCCTTTGGGCTTGTCCCCAGTTATCCTATGGGCTTGTCCCCAGTGATCCTCCGGGATCATCCCCAGTTATCCTTTGGGCTTGTCCCCAGTGATCCTCTGGGATCATTCTCAGTTATCCTTTGGGCTTGTCCCCAGCTACTAACTTATCCTTTATATTGGCTTAGTCCCAAGTTATATTCCATTTTTTCAGGTTTTCGAAGTTAAACAATTAAGGATCCTTAATCCTTATTATCCATTAAAGTTTTACCTATGGTGATTCCGATTAAAGGTTAGGATCCTAACTTGGATCCTCAGGTATGATCCTTAACTATTTTTTAGTTTCATTATTCATTATCCTAACCAACCCTTATACTTTGACAACCAAACCTATGATCCTTGAACCAAAATACTTTGAATAATTTCAATTTGAGGATATTTGATCTAGGATCATATCCTAAGTTTATTAAACACTTTTTCAACTCTCGTTATTTTAACAAATATAGCAATTGAGAAATAAGAGGATTATTGAAGGATAACAACACAAGATAAGCCAGAAAAGTTAAGTTATATTATTAAGCAAAAGGATCATTAACCCTTTCAAAAAGATTGTCAAAATTGCCAACCCACATTTCTACCAGCAAAACGTGGCCCGTCCACATGGGTTGGCAAAGGGTGTCCATTGTCTATGCGGTCTTAGCATTTTGCAGGAAATAAAAGCGGCAGGATCACAAAGGCTTCATCCCCCAAACAGAGGATCCCTCCACCTTTTGTAATCCTACCTATTGTTCAAAGGATCCAGGATCCTTAACCCTAAGAAACTATTGTTCAGAAATTACAAACCATAATTGTTCACAAACACCACTACCAATCCTAAAAAATTGGGCTCCGGCCTAGTCTCGAAATATCCATCATCGCCCAATCATGCAGCCTACACCTTCGCTGCTTCATCACCACCAGCATCTCCACCCTGGTCCTTCTCAGCATCACCACCTTCCAGCATGGGTATCTCCTCAGCATCATCCTCATCCTCCAGGTCTGCCAGCCTTGCCTTCCAACCTTCAACATCCCACGAGCTTTTGTCAAAGGCAGGATCCTGAGCCTCCTCGGCCATCTGAAGTTGTATCTTATACATAGCGATTGCCGCGGAGACCTTAGCATCTTGGGTGATCTCCTGCTTCTCGTTATCCATATCAATCAACCTTTGAGCAGCCTCAGTCTTCATGGCCCGGAGTTCCTTCTCAAGATCTGCTATCTTGAGATCCTTGAGCACGCCCATTTGTTGAAGGTCAGCAATCTGGCTCTCTTGATCCTCAACATGGCCTAGATCGGTCTCGATCTCGGCAAGTTTCTGCATAGAAGGGAATAAGGTAAGTACAGAACCGGATGATCCTCGAAAGAAACAGGACACACAAACAGGATATTCAAAACGGATGACCAACAGGGGCAGTGATCCTTACCTCATTCACGTAATCAAGGAATTGCTGACGAAGGAGGGGAAATCCTTGGAGATCTTCAGAGGTTTTCCTCTTTTTTCCCTTGCCCCGGATAGATGCTTTAGGAGCTGATGCTGAAGGACTGGCAGCAGGAGCCTTCTTCTTCTTTGAAGACGTGACATTGGCAAGATCACTTATCCCAAACTTGGAAGCGGATTTAACAGACCTGGCAGATTTTCCAGCACCTACACAATTCAAAAACAAGATAAGTCTCCTTGTTAAATTAAATACTTTTACATAAAACTTATTTTCTATAAAGATACTTACTTGACATTGTGGCAGATGCAGAGGATATCTCTTTAGAATCTTGGATAGTGATTTGGAAGCTTCTAACTTCAGGATCAAGCTTTTTGAAAGCTAACACTCTCTCTTTTGCAGCAGGGGTTAATTTCAGACGAGCAATGGAAATAGCTGCATAAAAGACAAAGGAAAAAAGACATCAGTGATCCTCATCATATGAGACAGGACTGATAGTGATCCTTCGAGGATCCTCTACCCTACCATGAGTGGCCCATTCCTTGGGCAGATCCTTCCCATCCGGGATGGAATCCCTCTTAACAAAGAAAAACCGACGTTTCCAGTTGGTATCATTCTTAGTAACTTTGAAGATTGGGTGATCCTCCCCAGCCTTCCGTTTCAACAAATATCGGTGAGAACCGAAGGTGGTGAGATCGTAAAACTCAGCTAACTCCGCCATCCCCAGATCAATCCCTTCTTGCTCGATGATCCTCTCGAAGGTATAAAGAACCCTCCAGATCATCGGCATAGCTTGGATGTAAGAGATGCCGGTTAAGGAAAAGAAAGACTGGGTAAAGTCTGGAAAAGGATATGAGTAACCTATAATAAACGGAGTAGCAGGAAAAGCCACCCAGACATCTGAGACAAAATCGCTCAAAGCAGTAGGATCAAAGGATTTAAAAACAACATTCGCCGGAAAGCAATGGCGAATCATGTCTATATGGACATCAGTAAAGCAGCACCTCTCCGTAGGAGAATCCTTGATAATCCCCTGGCTTTTTAAGGGACTATCCTTCTTGGAATCCTTGTATGGAGAATTCCGGAGCAACATGTTTTGTGACGGAATAGAAACAGAGACGGAGTAGAAAAAACAGAGTAAAGGAAAGGAAGAAGGGAAAGAGAGAGGAAGAAGATACCTGAACAACCTTCGGTGCAGAATATAAAGGGAGTGTATCTCGAATTTAAATACAAACTGATCCTCACCCTATCTCCTATTTATAATCATGATCTGCAGGATTGTCACATCTGTGACGTAATGATCACAACGGCTAGTTCATGTGTAACGGCTAGTTAATCGGAATCGCCCGTTAGAGATAAGATCGAAGCAAAATATAACTCGTCTATGGACAATTAACTCCTTATATTTTGGGGGCAATTGTTAGGGCTGGATTTTTACTATAAGTGATCCTTATACGTGATCCTAACCAATGATCCTTGTTTCTTTGGCAGGCAGTGATCCTCAGCGGACTTCAGGATCAGGATCATAGGACGCTATGGTGATCCTTATACTAACGGTCACCTTCGCTTACTACAATATTATTTTGCAGGAACATCTAGCAGGATATGCTCTAGGCATCATGATCTAGGAACGCGTTTTCACAATTATGGCAAGAGCTGAATTGAAGGTGGACGTTGTACCGGATATGGAAACTTGGCTTGATCTAAGGGCAGCAATTTAGGCTAGATTATCTTTATTTCTAAAGGGGTAATGAGCTGATATTTAGTCATTTTACCTAAAATAGGTCACCTACACATGTATAAGTACCACTCTTCTTCATTCGGAAGGGGACACACGAACATACAAGGCAACTCTCACACACTTAGACACCAAAAGCAATAGTGATCCTTGTACTCAGCTCATTATCATCCAAAGTTGTAATCATATTTTTGTTATATTGAAGTCGGTGATCGGTAGTTGCCATCACCCGAGGTTTTTTATGCCGGATATCATTCATTGATCAAGGGCTTTTTCCTCGTATAAATCATTGTGTCTTTGCATCTTCATCACAGAAGTGATCCTTTACTTTCATAGTTAACCAAGCATCATACCCCGTTTTCATAAAGTTTGGTTACATTATCCTTGTGTGATTTTTGACCAAAACACTTCCCGTCAGCAGGATTGATAGTATTTTGAAATGCTTTTCTCAACACCATGTCTCCGACTTGGAACTTCCTTATTCTGACATTTTTGTTGTAGGCACCAGCCATTCTTTGTTGGTAGCTAGCCATCCTTATCCTAGCTAGATCCCTGTTTTCCTCAATAGTATCCAAATCCTGAGCTAGGATTGTAGCATTTTCTTCAGGATCACGAGCACTTGTTCTAGCAGTTGGGATCACCATTTCTGTTGGGATCACTGCTTCTGCCCCAAATACTAAAGAGAAAGGTGTTTGACCAGTGGCATTCTTGGGAGTTGTCCTATCAGCCCATAGCACATAAGGTAATTCTTCTGCCCATTTTCCTTTCTTGGATCCTAGCTTCTTCTTCAGATTGTTGATGATGATCTTGTTGGATGATTCTGCTTGACCATTGGCTTGTAGATGAACTGGTGTTGATGTTATCATCTTGATTCCCCAACTGTCACAAAAGTTAACGGTTCTGCTTCCAATGAATTGGGAGCCATTATCACATACAATTTCAGAGGGAATGCCAAATCTAGTTATAATGTTTCTTTTAATGAAGGATATGACTTCCTTTTCTCTGACTTGAGCGAAGGCTTCAGCTTCTATCCACTTGGAAAAATAGTCAGTCATGGCAAGTGTTAGGGCTAGATTTTTATCATAGGTGATCCTTACATATGATCCTAACCAGTGATCCTTGTTTCTTTGGCAGACAGTGATCCTCAGCAGAACTTCAGGATCAGGATCATGGGACATTACGGTGATCCTCATACTAACGGCCACTTCCGCTTAATACAATATTGTTTTGCAGGAACATCTAGCAGGATATGCTCTAGACATCATGATCCAGGGACGCGTCTTCACAAATATGGCAAGAGCTTAATTGAAGAAAGACGTTGCACAGGATATGGAAACATGGCTTGATTTATGGGCAGCAATTTAGGCTAGATTATCTTTATTTCTAAAGGGGTAATGAGCTGATAATTAGTCATTTTACCTAAAATAAGTCACCTACACTTGTATAAATACCACTCTTCCTCATTCGGAAGAACACACACGACATACGACACAACTCTCAACACCTAGACACTCAGTGATCCTTGTACTCAGCTCATTACTATCCGAAGTTGTAACTACATTTTTATTATATTGAAGTTGGTGATCGGTAGTTGCCATCACCCGAGGTTTTTTATGCCGGAGATCATACATTGATCAAGGGCTTTTTCCTCGTATAAATCATTGTGTCTTTGCATCCTTTATCACAGAAGTGATCCTTTACTTTCATAGTTAACCAAGCATCATACCCCGTTTACATAAAGTTTGGTTACATTATCCTTGTGTGATTTTTGACCAAAACAGTTTGGCGCCCACCGTGGGGCAATTGGTGCTTCATTCATAAGAAAATCTTTTGTTCGAAATCATTTCAAAGAGTTACATGGCTTCATCATTGAAGAACACGTCCACGGCGATGTCTGCAGTCACCTCATCACAGATCACCTTGCCTCCTCCACCGGCAGGATCTCAAAAAAATACTGAGAAGAGATCAACTCCCACTTTCCTCTAAACCTCTATCTTCTTCTGCTATGAATTCTTCTATTCCCAGTACTAGTGATGTATTTGCTTTAATTTTGCAGATGAAGGATCGTATGCAGCGGCAAGATGAAACCAACGAAAGGATCCTCAGGGAAATTGGAGATCTCAAAAGACAAAAGAAAGCGGCAGAGGATCATTCTCCACTGATGCCCAAATCCTTGAGCTTCGATACTCCAATGATCACTTCCCAGCCATCAGGGATCCCCGACGTGCAAATCATAGGGGAGTCAAGAGGATCACGTCTCAACTCGGCAGCAATGACTCAGACATCAGATTCACATTTTCGGCCAATAGGATCCTATCCTCAATACATGGGATCCTTCATGAATCCGGGAGCCTATCCGGGGGCACAACAGTTTCAAGGATCCTACTTTATTCCAGGATCATTCCAGGCCAAGGATCCTCTTTTGTTCCAGGATCACCCAGGTTCAAGGATCCTCCTTTGTTCCAGGACATCCCAGGTTCAAGGATC